>NW_022634657.1:0-3316 GCF_010015895.1 Lontra canadensis
CCCGTGGCCTGATGTCCCTGACACCTGAAACTACTCCGCTGCTCTTAGGTGGTGCAGGTTTGGGGGCAGGGAGGAGGTGTGCCTTGGAGATGGACTATTTCACAGCTACTCCAGGCCCTGTAGCTCCAACAGGAGGCAGAGTTTCTATTCATGTCCCTCCTCCACTCCAGGACCTTTCATCCTCCATCCAGGAAGGGCCAACTGCAGCTCAGTCCAGAATGATTAGCTCCCCACCTCCACACACTTGTCTGCACGTACACGCCAAGTAAAGCTCCCTGAGCGATTCCTGAAGAGCCCTGCTAGGTTCCCGACACTCTCTGTGTGTATCTACCTAGATCCCTTGGCAAGCCCGTGTGATGGCCTTGATGTGCACAGCAGAGAGGGAGATGCCTCATTTTTCACCAAGGTGGTAAGTTAGCCTTTCTTCATGTGAGGTACATTATCCCTTGTTTCTCTTATTCTCAAAATCAGATCCAAACACCTCAGCATGTACAACATCCATGGTGGGGAGATTATTGAGGGAGCATCTGTTAGCAATGGAGACCCCCTTTCAAAGGCCATGCAGGAAACAGCAGGTTCAGTTAATGTCCACAAGGTAGTGAGATTTTTCACGGGTGCTACTGACACCACCTTGCCACCCAATGGACCCAGGGCATGCAGCCTCTAGGTGAACTCCATATCACTGCCCATGACCCTGCCCATCACCAAGAGAACAAAAGAGCTGTGCACACAGGACAAGACATGGCTTGATGTTCATCATGTTTTCTTTGAAATCGCAGGTGGTGCTGCTGGAAAGGGAGAGTGGTAAGCATGCTGTGCTCTAGAGTCACTAACTGGTTTGGAGCAACCTGGACAATGGGCAAGGTGGGGCTTCCTTGCAGGCTCCATCTTGAGAACCACCCAGAATCCAGATCCTGTTGCAATGAAACTAGGGGTCATGTTCCGGACCGAGACCCGAGGCCTCGTGACCCTGCCCCTGGAAGCTACCGTGCTGTTCTTTTGTGCTGTAGGATTGCGTGCTGGGCAGGAGGTGTGATTACATGGGAATCAATGTGCTGTGGTTCTCAGGGTGGTGTGTTTGTCAGGTGGGTGAATGGTATGTTCTCAAATGTGTCTGGTCCCCTCAACATGGCGATTAATGGTGTCCACGTTCTCAGGGAAGTTTCCCATCTACGTCATGTCATGAACGTCAATTCATGTGAAAACTCCTCATCACCTACAATTGAAATAGGTGTTCTTTCCTTGCAAATACACATAAATTCCCCTAGAAAACAAATCCCATCTCTTATCAAGGAAGGGTTAGACTGTGCCCCAAAGACACAAGTGTCTTTTCCAATCCTTGTTACTGAATCAGTGTCCATGGGTCTCTCCCATCAAGGTAGGTCTCGGGCATGAATGGTCACAGTACCTCCCTCTTGACACTACACTCAAACACATGTCTTTGCATCAGAGGTCCCATGATGCGTCTTTCCAACCTCATCAGAAGCACTGAGTACTGGGACCCACTTCTCCCTTCTGTAGGTGGCTTCCAGGGAAGCTTCATGCAACAGACCATTCAGGGAGGACCTGACAAAGGAGCAGTGGCCAGGAACAGATGGGGCCAATTCACTCCATGTTTCTCCGTGGAGATCTACCATTTCCCTGCAGATACTGTGTCTAAGAATGAAACTGGCCTTCTCCAAGGGGAAATTACACACCCACCACTGGTCTTAGCTGGGGTCTCAGAGGTGGGCCCAAAAGGTGTCCTATCAAAGGGGGAATGAGGTTGTCTTCAGGGACTGAGCACCACTGGGGGGACCTGGGCCCCCTCCATGCAGGAACGAAGGGTGCTCTGTGCATTGCAAGGTGGCGAAAGAGTACCTCAAACCTCAACAAGTGTGACAGGACAATCACCACACATTTCGCTCGCCATCTGTCCTTGCAAGAGGGGCTTGTTTTATTCGGAAGGTTTGGGCCAATAGACAAGTCAAGGGAGTTCAGTGCCTGGGAATGGAAACAGAGCGAAATCAAGGTTTCATGGTTGTTTGGCAGCAAACAAGACTTTCTCTCGTGAGAAACACATATTTGAACAGAATCTAATTTTCTGCCATCTCTTTTCCTCACTCGCTTCTGCGGGATCCACGGGAGTACCTTTCGCTTCTCTCTGAGGACACTCAAGAGGCTGTTCCCGGGTAGTTGCACCATTCTGCATTCCACTAATTGCATACGAAGTCTCAAATTTTATGCATCCTTCCAAAATGGGTTTTGGGCTTGAATTTCTGGTTTGGGTCCTCACTATCCTAGTAGACAATGCCACAGCTCAGTGTCCTTTGGATTCACATTGCCCTCATGAAGCCTTATGTTGAGCATCTTCTCATATGTCTGTTTGGCCAGTCATTTGCTCCCTTTGCAGCACAGTCTATTCAAGGACTTTTTCTCGATTCTTTCATTTGGTGAAATCCCGTTCTTTCTTTGTTTTTGTTTTGTTTGTTGTTTTTCTGTTTTGTCAGTGAACACATCTTTTCTGAAATAAGGATTGCAAATGGCGTCTCCAATCTGTGGGCTGCCTTTTCATTCTGTCCTCTGTTTTAGAAGAGGATGCTTTTTCTAGGCGGTCCTCTTGTCCAGCATCGTGATGCCAACATGAGTGCATTTGGGCATTTCTATTTCACTCCCATGTGCCCCTGCCTATTTAAATGCCAGCACCATCCTGTTGGCTCAGGGGAGTGATCCAAGGTATTGGAAGTTCAGCTGCTAGGGAACCACCACCTACTTCTTCATATTCAGAAAAGTTTTGACTGCTTGTGTTCTCTGTGGTTGCATTGTCTATTCTATCTGTTTCTCTGTTTCAAGAACATCACATTTTGCTTTTGGTCAGTGCTGCACTGAATCTGTTCCCCATTTTTTCTAGGGACTGGGAGTTCGCCTTAATCTCTTAGGGTACAAAGGCCTCCAACAGAGCCTGGTGGGTGTGCGTGAGCCCAGGAATTTCTTACGTATCAACGGCCCCGTCAAGCCAGCCACTAAGGCTGGAGAAATACGCAGGAGAGTAGGGCTTGTCTCTCGCTCCTGGTTGGTTTCTAATGCTGAGTTAACCAGGAAAGAGTCTGTCTAGTGTCCATTTTACACAGTCATTTATTATCTCAATGAACTATAGGGAAATCATTAAGGAAAAGAAAATGTCCAGTTCCTCACTCCCACTAGCCACATATCAAGAGTCCCATAATGACTGGAGTTTTAGATGGTTGCATTGGGAGGGGAGAGCGGTCTTGGGCACGTAGAACTGACACTGAGTTGACTGCTGCAGCATCCTGGTCTTATTAGAAGGGATGAAACT
>NW_022634658.1:0-3315 GCF_010015895.1 Lontra canadensis
AATAGTTTGCATTTTCAGGCATCCATTCACAGAGCCCTTCTCTCAAATTTCTCCACATGGGGGACCACTAAGCCACAAAACAGAACCCCTCTTGCCCCCCCCAGAATCTTTCTAGAGTTATGAAAATCCCCCTGAGTTTGGTGAAACATGCATTGCTTCTGAGACCACACCCATTAATGCTGGCTGCCCAGGACAAAAACACCCATTGTGACTCCTTGCCTGAGCGCCATTTTCAATACAGCCCCATGGATATCTTGGACCAGAGCCAGGACCAAAGGCCTGCAATGCCACTATGAACTAATACTATCCTTAGGTTGCATTTTCAGGCATCTATACCTGCAGACCTGCTCTGGAATACCTCCATATGGGGGATGGCAGAGCTATAAGACAGGACAGGAACTATTCCCCATAATGGAACAGAATATTTTTTAAACATGCAAAAATCCCAGAGGGGGATAAAACTCGATGTCCCCATGAGGCCAGTCCCAGATTCGATGGATCTCATGGACACAAAATCCACCTGAGTGACCTCGACTCAGAGTAGGAGAATCTTGCATGCCCTCTGAGGCACCCAAACATTCCCAGGTCTCTGTGGACACATACCCACATTGCAGCATATCTGCATGAGCCTCCATTTCAACTCAGCCCCCGGGTTAGCTCGCCCCAGAGGCAGCAGATTGAACATGCCTTGTTCCTTGGTGCTGATAGGAGCTCGAGGTGGGGTTTCCAGGCATTCATATGTAGAACCCTGTTCTCATATATTTCTGTATTGGCGACACTTAGGCCATCAAACAGGACATCCCCAGTCCCACAGAAGAAAATCTTGCTCTTTGGGGCAGCTCACAACACACAGCGTGCGAAACTTCTATGGCCTCATGAGGCCACCCCTCCAATACACAGCCATTATGGACACAAACAACAGCCTGAGCAAACGTCTGACACTTGCCCTTACTTCAAATTCTGGAAATCACGATTCATCCTCTGCAGATTCCACCCTGCAACGCCCTAGGCCATAAACCTAACCCTAGCTTGTGTTTTCAGACTTCTGTCCTCACACTCCTGGCCCACAAGGCTTCCAGATTAGGAATCTGGAGCCATAATGGAGCACTCTGCTTGCACACATGAAAAAAATCCCCTATGGGGCTGCCAAAACCCCAAATGAGGATAAACCAGCACAACCCAAAGTGGCACCCCAATTTCATAGGCCACCCTCTGCACTAATGCTCTGACACAGCCTGAGCCCAGACCTCCCATCATACACCCAGACAGCTGGCCATGTATCCAGCAGATCGGACCTGCCATGGCCCTAGGCCTTCATATTTACCCATCCAGGGTTTTCAGGCATCAGTCCCCAGCCGTTATCTGAAATACCTGCATATGGGGAGACCTGACACACAAAACAGAACTCCTCCTTCTCAATGCCAGTGAACCTTGCTGTTGGGATGGGTTTCAAACACTCAGAGTGGCAGAAACCTGCATGGCCTATGAAGCCACGTGATGTCTGGGGGGCCACCTTGTGCACAAACTCGCATTGTGACCCTCAGCCTGATCCCCATTGTCAAGTAAGGGCCCTCGATAGATGGACCAAGAGCTCGCATATTGGGCATGCCAAACCCCTAGGCCCAAATCCTAACCCAAACTGTGGTTTTCCAGGTTCCCATATGGAGAGTCCTGCTCTGGAATCCCTCTTTTGGGGGGACCCCTGAGTCAAAAAAACAGGACTCCATCCTACCCCCAGAGTGACACCAAATTCTTGGAAGCCAGGCAAAATCCCCAGAGAGGGACAATCTTCCATGGCCCCAAGAAGCCATCCTTACATTCTGTGGCCATCCTAGAAACAAAATCCAGAGGCCAAAGCCTGAGCTACCGCCTCACACTCACCCTAATTTCAGATCCTGAGAAGCTCCCCTCAAGGGCTACAGATCAGGACTGCCATCCCTTGGGTCTAATCCTAACCTGAATTTGTGTTTTCACACTTCTGTCTCTAGAGCCCTTGCTAACACACCCTTCAGGCCTCCTGGGTCACATATCACGACTGTGCCTACCTTCTGAAGGAAACTGTGGCCTTTACAGTTGCCAAAACCATCCAGATTAGGAGAAAACTGCAAGGCTCCCGAGGCCACCCCAATTTTGTAGGCCGCTCTTGATAAAACTGTGTAGTCTGGAACACCCTATGCACAGACCTCCAGTCAGACACCCAGGTAGATGGCCCCAGATACAGAAGATTGAACATGACATACCCCTAGGCAGTAATCTGCACCCTTGATTAGGATTTCAGGCATCTGTGCTCAGAGGACTGGTCTCAAATACCAACATAGGGGGGGGTCCCAGCAGTCCAAAAAGGAACATCTCCTGTCCACAGAAGGAAACCTTGTTATTCAGAGCTGTGTCTAACCCTCAGGTTAGGAGAATCCTGCATGTCCCATGAGCCACTGCCACATACCAAGGTGTCTCTGGACACAAACACTCATTGTGATTCCATTTCAAATCAGCCCCCTGAGTACCTTGCCCCAGAGGCAGCAATCGAAACTGCTTTGTTCCTAGGCCCAATGGGATAATGAGGTGGAGTTTCTGGGCATCTATACATTCAGATTGCTCTCAAATCTTTCGGTATGGGGGAAACTTGGGTCTGGAAACAGGACACCCCCCTGTTCTGCAGAAGGAAACATTGGTGTTTGAAGCACCTCACAACCCTAAGAGTGGGAAAACCTCTATGGCCTCATGAGGCCACCCCTCCATTTGGCAGCCATCATGGACACAAACTCTAGCCTGAGCGAACATCTGACACTCGCCCTTACTTCACATGCTGAAGATCTCGATTCAGCCTCTGCAGATTTGGCCTGCCATGCCCTGGCCCTAAAACTAACCCTAGCTTGTGTTTTCAGAATTCCAACCTCACACTCCTGGCCCATAAGCCCTCCAGATTGGGAATTCTGGAGCCACAACGCAGCACTCTGCCTGCCCACCAGAAAGAAGTGCCCTTAGGGGCTGCCCAAAAACCCCAAATGAGGATCTACCTGCACGGCCCTCAGCGGCACCCCAATTTCATAGGTGGCACTGAGCTCAGAAATCCCATCAGCCACCTACACTCTGGGCGCATATGCAGCAGATCAGACCTGCCATGTCCTTTGGCCATCATCTCTACTCTACCTCGGTGTTCAGGCATCTGTTATCTCAAATCCCTGCATATGGGGAAACATGATGCACAAAACAGAACTCCTTTTCCCCATGGCAGGAAACCTTGCTGTTGGAATGGATGTCAAACGCTCAGAGTAGGGAAACCCTGCAGGTCCCATAGGCCACACCAACTCTGTA
>NW_022634659.1:0-3313 GCF_010015895.1 Lontra canadensis
CAAATTTCAACTGTAATGTGAAATTTGGAGAACAACACTGCCATCCATGGATAGAGAACTGAAGGTGCAGAGCTGGAAAACGAAACACTTAACACAGTAGTTCTCTGTACTGAAACACTCAGCCGTATAGCTATCTTTTGTGAGGGAATTACTAATAACTGTTCAAGTACAAAAGATTATGAATGACACCACAGGCTTAAAAAAATGACAGGACTCCCCAAAGCTTCTCTTTCACCGATTCATTCAGTTAATAGAAAGGTGTAGAACTATAATCACTTTGTTAATACCAGCCCATAGCTTGCCTTTTAAAAGCACTTTACTGAGGTAAGAATGATATACAAAAAGCTATACACAATTAATATGCTCAATCTAATAACTTTCGAGGTAACTATATATCAGGAAGCCATAACCACAATCTAGGTCATTAGTATATCCATCAACTCCCAATTTTTTCCTGCTCTTTCCCATTGCATACTGCCTTTTTTTTTTTTTTTTTTTGCTCTCTCTTGAGGATAAAAACCACTCAACATAAGGGGCTCCAAGGTGGCTCAGTCCTTAAGTGCCTGGCTTTGGCTCAGGTCATGAACCCAGGGTCCTGGGATCTAGCCTCGTGTCGGGCTCCCTGCTCCACGGGAAGTCAGCTTCTCCCTCTCCCACTCCCCCTGCTTGTGTTCCCTCTCTCTCTCTCTCTCTGTTAAATAAATAAAATCTTAGGAAAAAAACACACTCAACATAAGAGCTATCCTCTTGGCAAATTTTTAAGTACACAATATTGTTAACTATAAGCACTATGCTGTGCAGTAGATCTCTAGGACTTACTCAACCAAATAGCTGAAACTCCTTACCCTTTGACTAATACCTCCCCATTTGTCCCTCACTGGCAACCACCATTCTACTCCTTCCTTCTTTGAATTTGACTGCCTTAGATTCATGTAAGTGTTTAAGGTAATATTTGTCCTTCTGTGTCTCATTATTTCACTTAGTGTAAGGTCCTAATATCAACTGATATCTTCATATCTAACAATAGAAATGGCAGTCATCAGGAATGTTAGATAAAGAAAAGATTATTTTTGAGATAATTTTCTTTTCTCAAAGAAAGTGTCCTGAATTGTGGGTCCTCCCCTCAATCCATATACTGAAGCTAAAATCCCCAATGTGATGGTATTTGGAGATAAAGTCTTAGGGACGTAATTAAGATGAAATGAAGTCATAAAGGTAGAGCCTGAATCCAACAGAATCATTATTTTTAAATGAAAATCAATGGACATCAGAGAGAGAGAGAGAGAGAAAGAGACCAGAGAATTCTCTCTTTAGATGCGTACACTGTAAAGGCCATCTGAGGACACAAGAAGAAGGCTGTGTCTGCACGCTAGGATGAGAACCTTCACCAGAAGCAAACATGATGGTACCTTGAACTTGGACTTCTACCCTTCAGAACTGTAAGAAAATAATTTCTGTTGTTTGAGCCACCCAGTATGTGGTATTTTGTTTTGGCAGCCTGAATAGCCAAATAGAGTGGGATCTGACAAACTCTTGAGAAACCTGAAACTGGAAAACTGGATTCCCATTCAACATGCTGGATCCTTACTTTCATTAAAAGAACACTGTAATAAGGAGTAAAGAGGTGTTACTTTTAACGATAATAAACTTGTTGTTTCATATATCTGACACCATTTAACTGATCCAGGTTAACCCTTAAGAAGGAAAAGGTAAAGGTGGTTTGATGCGTTGCTTTCGAGAGAAACCTATAGTTTCTTTTTTTTTTTAAGATTTTATTTATTTATTTATTATTTATTTGACAGACAGAGATCACAAGTAAGCAGAGAGGCAGGCGGAGAGAGGGGGAAGCAGGCTCCCTGCTGAGCAGAGAGCCCCATGCGGGATCCATCCCAGGACCCTGAGATCATGACCTGAGCTGAAGGCAGAGGCTTTAACCCACTGAGCCACCCAGGCGCCCCCTATAGTTTCTTTAATACAAAGACATTGTTATTACTAGAGGAAATGTGAATAGCTTAATAAGAGCTGGTTAATAGAATCATCTTTGCAAAGAATCAAGATAACAAGATATCAGGGACAATGGAAAATTATGCTTCACTTTTAAAATAAGCAACTAAGTTTGCCAAGAGCTTATATTATAAAAGAACAGTCTTTACAGAAAAAAATTTAAAGTTAAGCTATTTTAAATGATATAAAATGATCTGCTGATGAGAAATTAACTTCTGTTGGGAGCTACAGAAAGGATTCTTTAAAAGGATGGATGGAACTTAACCTAATCTTAAAAAGTAGCCATTGAGAAAGCAGAGCTGACAGTGGGAAAGGCCAAGGAGAGAGCCTGGGCTAAGAAAAGATAGAAAACAAACACTGACCTGAGAAGACTGTGCTGGCTGGAGAAGTGAGGTATTGGATAAGAGGGGTGGTCCACAGAAAACACTACAGAGCCTTTAAGAGCCACAGATAAATTTCATATTAAGAACACATTTACTGAAGTATCATGGAATCATAACAACAACTTTCTCCCCAGTGAGAAGACACATTTTCCATAAAGCTCTACGCTTATCTTTAAGGTGCCCTTTCCCATGTATTTATGAATGGAGTGTCTACCACCTACCTGAGTTGAAGAAGCCATTACAGTACAGAAGCTCAGCTTTAAGAAGGAGAGGTAAATGAATAAGAAGACAATTACAATTCAGTGTATGGCTTGTTAGTGGCAAAACTACTTTTGTGCAACATTATTCAAATAGGGAGTCAACTATCAAGGCATTTGTGCCCAAATCACACATTAAACTAAAAGAATACCAACCCAAATGCAAGTATGATTTAAAAAAATTTGAGTACAGAATCATGACTTATGAAAATGGGCTCTGAGTACAGCTGATAGAGGCTCATAATGAGGCCTAGCTTAAATGTTCTTTCATCAGTCCTGAAATTACTCATTTTATCTGTGAATCTGAATTTTGTATGTGAAATCCAGAGAGACAATGAAACTTATTTCAAGGGTTCAGTCTCGGGTCATCTTTGGCCCTGCCTCCTACATCCTCCACTTGAGTACTCTGCCTTCTTATTTTCTTGTCTTTGCCCAGCAACTGCTGACATCTTTTTCCAAAACACGCATCCACATTGAGTCCTGGGGTGCAGGTCCCCAGTAGCTGTAAGGGTCTGCAGTAGACCCACCCATATCCCTGTGCTTGAGAGAACACATTAAATACCAAATAAAAACACATGGCATGTCAAGGGACACCATGAAAGAAACAAAACAAAACAAAACAAAAAACTCTTTCCTACTTTTTGAGTGAGGGGTCTTGCAATTTCACTT
>NW_022634660.1:0-3310 GCF_010015895.1 Lontra canadensis
GATAAAGAAATAGAGAAAGAGATATGAATTTTATTTCCATTAATATGCATTGTCTCAAAAAGGCCTCATAATATATATGTGTAAGAAATAGGTATTTATTTGCTGGTTTTTCATGGAAATGCTCCCACTATGAAGAAAACACTGCATTTACTTGATGCCTGGAGGGAGTCAAGCATATCTTCCTCTCTGAGGAAAGTGCAATTTTACAGTGATTTTTCCAGGGAAATGTTAGTGTAGGAGCACAGCAACTTGGATTTGAGGACATTATCTTTATTTCCAGGTGTTTCTTTTAATTAAAAATAAGTACCATATTAGCCTTGAAGCTATTAGGAATTTTTAGTTTATTTGCATATATGGATTGGCCATTGCAGTTGATACCTACCTTAAAGTGAATTTTTAATAATCAGAGAATGAGCACATTATTTATTTTTAATTTTATTTATTTTTTTTGAGAGAGTGAGAGAGAGAGCACAAGAGGGGGTAGAGTCAGAGGGAGAAGCAGACTCCCCACTGAGCAGGGAGCCCCATGCGGGACTCAATCCCAAGACCCCAGAATCATGACCCCAGCCGAAGACAGTTGCTTAACCAACTGAGCCACCCAGATGCCCAAATGAGCACATTATTAAACTGAACTGATTTTCATTTGAAAGTTTCTCATGATTTTTCATGACCCAAAGACTACAAATTTATATGTCTAAACCCATCCATTCACTTAAGTGTTCCCTATGTGCAACTGAATACTGAACATCTACATTTCAATGTTCTGTCTTTTTTTTTTAAATTCTACCTGGCCACAATTGAATTTATTATATCCTTTAAGCAGGTGCTGTAATTCAATTCTTGGATTTTGTTAATGGTGTTAACATATTTTGGCTATATAAGATTGGAAGAAGACGGGTACCTGATGGTGCAGTTTGTTGTGTGACACTTGGTTTCTGCTGGGCCATCACCTCAGAGACATGGGATCCAGCCCCACATCAGGGCTTTGAGCTGGGCATGGAATCTGCTCAGTTATCTCTCTCCCTCTGTTCTATACCCCCCATTTCTCTCTCTCTCTCTCTCTCTCTCTCAAAATAAATAAATTAATTAATTAATAATATATAAATCTTAATTTTGGAAGAAGAGCTCAAAATCGTTAACTATTTTTGAAAGCACTATGGGAATTCTCAAATTCTATCCAGATGCAAACTGTTAATATTTTATCTCAGCCTCCCCCCTCACATCTTTTGTATAAAATCATGAAGATCTAATTTTCAATGTTTATAGTATCTTTCTGTGTTTTCATATATACAATTGTAGTTCAAGTCTTCATTATCTCATGGATCTGTATTCAGTAATAGCTTCATTCATTTGTAAGTTCACTTATTCAAAGCTATATATTGGGAAGCTACTGTGTGCCTCTCCTATATCCTGCTTTCATTACATTTTCAGTCTAATGACAAAGGTAGACATAGAAGAAGTATAAGCATGATAAATGTAATGAAGAAAGCAGAATGCTATGTTCACACGTTATCAGGTGAACCTAACATAGTCTTGGGTGTTAGAAAACCTTCTAGCTAGTCTCTTTTTGGCCTTGATGATGACATCAATTTTCCTCCAGCTCCATCTATACCATATCATATACCATAGTCACGCCTAAAATTAACTAAACCTCAATCCCCAGTCCAGTCTTTGAACTTAATACTTCATAAGTTGGTCCTATCCTACACATTGACATATGTTTCTCAGGACACTAAATTCTAGTCAGGAAAGTTTCTTCACAGTTCCATAGACATGTCATACTTTTCCAGTCTGTATACCTTCCTTTATAACATCATCACCTTTGTCTTTGATGTCCATACAGTTTTTTCCAATCCTTAAACGTCCTGGTCAAAATGAATTTTCAGTGTTTTGGGATTGAATGGCTAACTGTGTTGTAATGCTAACTCTTGGGTATCTCTTACAACTCCAAGCTTGCCTTCAACATTTGCAATTTTTTCAGTGTTCCAATTGGCACTTCCAATACTCCTTTCAAAGGTGATAAGCAATTTCTTTTTTCTTATCTTGAAACAAGTTGTGTGAGTATGAATGTGTATGTGTTTCCATGAGATTTTTGCTTTAGCCTAGTTGGCCAAAGATAATTTATTACACTTGAAAATTCATTAATGCGTCAAGATGGGAATTTTCACTTTCCAAAATACTGTAAATACCTTTAATGGTGTTTACAATTATTTACAATACAATTATTATAATTTTATTTCTTTTCTATTTTGGCATTGAAATAAAAAACATCTTAGTTGGGATACTTACTAATAAAGTATTTAGGACTTACCGTGTAAAATTGGCTTTGAGATTAACATTTCCCATACTTGGTATTGATATACACATACATAAGCATACACATTAACTCACACTGATACACGTATATATACTATCTATTTACATATATATGTATGTGTGTGTTAAAATATTTAAACATGGGGAAATTGGATTGTCCATTCATGAGGATGGGAAATGTGGTTTTCATAAAGGAACAAAAGCCTCCAGATGCATTCAATTGTGTTTAAAGAGCTAAAAAATTGGCCTAGTTAAAAAAAATCCCAACTTACCATGGCCTTTATTCTTAATTAGAACAAGCGTCTTTGGCATATTTGAAGACGTTTGACTTAAAAATAGCCAAGTTGAAAGTATTCAAGAGTGAAACATGAGCACCATTCTTGACTGCACTCTGCACTCTATATCTGTTGCAGGCATCCATCTCCTTGATTTCAAAAAGAGTTCCCTGGAATGAAACCACTACACAGCAAAACAATCTGTCCATCTTCCACTTCCACTGTATTTGAAACTCAGCATCAGCATCTATGTACAATTGAGCTCAGTGAATCTTGACTCTGACAAAACTTCCAGTACCCTACCACATGCCAATGCAGTTCCTTTGCAAGGTTCCCGATTCCCAAATGGAAATCCTGTCTTGGCTCTGTGGAGGTACTGAGGAGCAATGAGCAGACCAAGGCCTGGGTGTGCTTTTTGTTGACATAAGTGCATTGACTTGTGGGTCAGTTTTGCATAGTCCATGCCTGAAATCATGGTGAAGGCACTGTTTGAGGACATATCCTACCAGAAATATGATTTAGGGCAGTCTTTTTCACTTAAAACCTTTAGACACACAGACCTGTATCAGAAAAATTCATGATCGAGAGCAACAGTCCTGAGTCCTCATCCCATTACATAAAAAAATTCTTCAACTTTGATATACCACTGCACTACCAAGATAGGAGACTGGACAAAGGCATTTTGAGATCTTTGCAAAGCTGGAAAGAAAGTGGTGTGA
>NW_022634661.1:0-3304 GCF_010015895.1 Lontra canadensis
GTAATTTTAAAAGGACTTCTCACTGCTCTTTCCCCAGGATCAGCACAGAAGGAGCAGGCAGAAACACCGGGCTCTGTTTCTCTCAGGAAGGAGTTTAACTGTATATTTTCCCAACTGCTATCTGGGTTATGCTTCTAATCACCCTGCATCTGGGAGCTCACTGGGCTTCCCTGGGAGCCTGAAACAGTTTTGGGGCACTTTCTACACCTTCTCCCCCTGGCTTGCTCCAGAGAAAGACAAGTCTCCAACTTTTACCTAGAAGAAAGAAGTTTATTCATCTAACACCTCAAGTTTTATGGCTGCCACCTAAGGGACTGGTTCCAAAATCATCTAGCTCTGAGAGCTGATGGGCCTCAGCATTCATGAGACCACCTCAGCCACAAGAAGCACCTATAGTGTTTATAACATGTTCTTGCCACTACAGGCCTGAGTCAGGAAAAACTTCTAGAAGCTGTTTGTGTTTGAGAGCTTTATTTTAATTATGCTGATCAATCAAGAGAATTGAAATAGAATGAGCATTTCTTTGCAAGTTCCCAAACACAATGTATGTTTAATGTGCCTAACTTTTTACACCAAGTATAGGAAGAAAAAAAAGTTATCTAGACAAGCTCTTTCAATAGCAAAAAGATGTGTGTGGTTTTTTTTTTTAATGGTAATTGGCAGCAAGACAGTTTGCTCTAGTTTACTTATAATAAAACTGTAGATTGTTTTTAAAGAGCAAACCTTTGTTCCTATCAGAAAAATGTATCCAACAGTATTGTTTTGTGGGTACTAAGAAGTGACAGATGCTAGTAATATGGTCAGCTTCCTGGATGAATCTTAGTTGTTCATTGGATTAATGAATTTTTTATGGTTACACTTTCTTCTCCTACCTTCTACCCTTGTCTTTCATTTCTATCTTTGCTGAAACTTATAAAGGCAAAATGTCTTTTAAAATATGTGAAATAGGGGTGTCTGGGTAGCTCAGTCGTTAAGCATCTGCCTTCAGCTCAGGTCATAATCCCAGGGTCCTCAGATTAAGCCCTACGTCAGACTTTCTGCTCAGCAGGAAGCTTGCTTCTCCCTCCCCGCATTCCCCTTGCTTGTGTTCCCTCTCTTGCTGTGTCTCTCTCTGTCAGATAAATAAAAATAAAATCTTTAAAAAAAAATGTGAAATAGCTCTATTTCACTGAAGGAAAAATACCAATGCCAAAAGAGAACAGGAATTAACAGTTGAAGCAGAAATCTTGAATTAGTCAATAGATGTAATTCTGAAAAGTTTAGCATAACTTGGATTTTGGTAAATTATATTTTAGATATTCTATCAGGATTTGATACTGAAAAAAACCTGTCAAATCTTAGTGTATTTGTTTTGTAAATATAAAAGTTCAAATATTATTTTTATTTATAATAATCAGAGCCTAGGGTAGAAAATGGATAGTATATCTAAATTTAATTACAAATGAATAAAAGTCTTAATGCTAAAGATAAAACTAAAAAACAAAAATTATTATATTTTATTTCAATATGGAAAAATATTTACCCATTTTTGGATATACAAAGAAATTATTTTTAATATTTATAACCATAAAGATATCTTTTAAAAACAGATTGATAGATTTGGTTTTATAAACATTTGATACATATATACATAAAATATAACTCAAATTAATTTTAAAAGTAAAGTTAAAAGGTAAAAAACAATTGCAATATATATAATAAATAATTTCAGGTATATTTATATATGTAAATGCATAGAGACAGAGAGTCAAGACAGAAAAAGAGCTCCTACAATTCAAACACAGTAATAGAAAAAGGTGTCAAGATGTAAAAAGGCAAATGAAAGAGATAAACAAATAGTTTAATCAAATTATGTTTAAACATACATGTAACAAAATACAAAAATATCAAAACAAAACCATATGAGACATATTTTTAATCTACCTAATATTCAGTCATTGAAATAGGGAAATCAATATTCTCATACAATTCATATATTTTATTAGAATTATAAATGGATGCATTTTTAATTTGAAAGGTAATTTTGCAAAATCTACTAAAATTATGTTTTGTATCATTTGACACATCAACTTCACTTGGTGAATTTTATAAAACTGATAACATTCCCACCAGTGAGTGAATATATATGTGTAAGATATACATTTTTAAAATGTTAGTAATAGACAAAGACTGAGGAAAGAACATCTGCCAGAAAAGAATCAGTTAAACAAAGGTATACAAATACAGCAATTAGAAAGAACAAAGTGGATCTATACAAACAACTATGTTCGAAGAGAATGTATGTTAAAATATAAGTTGTAAAAGCATATTTATAGCATGATTTAGTTTCTTATAAAATAATATTAATAAAAATAATATATAGAGGGGCACCTGTTGGCTCAGTCAGTTAAGTGCCGGACTCCGATTTCATCTCAGGTCATGATCTAGGGGTTGTAAGATCAAGCCCCATTGGGGTTCCGCACCAGGCTGCTTAAGATTCTATCCATCCCTCTCCCTCTATTCCACCACCCCCTGCTTGTGAATTCTCTCTCTCTCTCTAAAAAGAATTAAATAATAATAATAATAATATAGGAAAAAACTAAAGAGTATGCACCAAGCAGGTGATAAAATTTATCTCCAAAGGTAGAATTATGAAAACTTTTACTTTCTCCAATCCATGTCTTATGATGATCAAACTTTTACATGATGAACATGTATTATGTTTCTTAATTAAAATACGTAATAAGTTACAATAAAACAAGATGTAAAAGAGAAGATTGCATTGTACCTGTGTATATGTCACCTACAGAACAAATTGATCTAAAAGTCCAAAGAACTCTTTGGCTCTTTTTGTTTGAGTGAAACTTCTTTTCATTAAGAGTTGCAAGAGGAAGACATCAAAAAGATGGTGGAATAGCAAGCTCCTCACTTTCCTTTCTCCCATGGAGCTCCCCAAATAAACAGCTATGTACAGATCGATGCTCCCTGAAAGAAATCTGTAAATTAGTTTACTGACTCCTACAGATAGGCAACTGAAAAAATACCCATATGAAATGGGTAGGAAGAGTGGAGACACACTTACATCATAAATCCTACCACCAGCCCAGCACCTTACAATCAGTGCCCAATTCCTCCCTGATGAGAAAAGGGTTTGAGTCACATATCTAGTGCCCCAACTGTAATGGTGCCTCCCAAGAAACTAGCTCCCAAATCACTCAGCTCTGGGAGCCAACAGGGCTCAGCATTTGCAAGCCCCCGGTGCCACAGAAAACAAGAAGGTAATTTTAAAAGGACTTCTCACTGCTCTTTCCCCAGGATCAGCACA
>NW_022634662.1:0-3303 GCF_010015895.1 Lontra canadensis
CACCCATGGCCGGCCGCCTCCCTGCTGGCCCAGCCTGGGCCTGTGAGGCTGCAGAGGAAATACCAGAGCGCAGAGTCTAGAAAAGAGGAAAAGCATCACAGACAAGAGCCCTTAGGGTCTTCCACACCCCGAGGGCGGGGCCGACTGCTCATTCGGGGACCTCACGGTCCAGCCTAGAGTCACCCACTCCGATCTCTCCTGTTAGCTCAGCACCTGCAGGGGCCTCAGGAGATAACTGCACAGAGAAAGACAATTATCAATACGATCTCTGTGATATGAGGAATTTGAGAGGAAGGGCAGGAGTTGTAGGGGGAAGGGAGGGAAAAAAAATGAAATAAGATGGGACCAGGGAGGGAGACAAACCATGAGACTCTTTTAATCTATGGAAACAAACTGAGGGTTGCTGGAGAGGAGGGAGGTGGGAGGCATGGGGTGGCAGGTGATGGGCACTGGGGAGGGTATGGGCTATGGAGGGTGCTGTGAATCGTGTAAGACTGAGGATTCACAGACCTGTACCCCTGAAACATTACATATATGTTAAAAAGGAAAAAAAAAGGAGGCAATTGCAGAATAAATGTAGAGACAGCTTCCTCTAGGAGGCCCGGTGCTGAAGAGGCCCCGTCCTTGTGCTCACAACCAGCCTGGTGGTTGCCCCTCCCCAACCTGCACCCCCAGGACCCCTGATCTGTGTCCCTGGGCTCTCACTCAGTCCGGGCCACCCTGCTCGCCAGCACCAGCCGATGGCCAGGTACAGAGTAATCTTCTAGAGCCAAGAATGCGGGGCCTCTCTTGCTTTGGGACTGTCCTCTGTCTTTACACCATCTCACAAGTCACATTTCCTTTCTGATTTTCTAGGAACCTCACTGTCAGCTGTCACGGTGAGAAGCTAGGAGCCCGAGAACAAAGCACTCCTGGGAAGTGTCACCCCCACACCCCAATGCACACACGGGCATGTCCCCACTGCTTGTCCCCAGGGCTCTTTCTGCAGCCTAGGACCAGCCCTGCCCCCCACCACAGGACCAAGCCCACCCCCACAGGAGCAGCCCCACAACCCCCTTCCCTGTGAGGCTCTGCCATCCCCGGGTGCCCGCTCACGCACAGGCAGGGCTGGAGAGGGACACGTGCCTCTGGCTACAGGCTCAGTGGCCTCAACTCAGGCCCGGCCTCCTCTTCCCAGAGGGGTTCCTATATTCTCTGAGAACCCTGGCCTCCCATGGACCCTAGGGGAGCAGCTCCATCACCAACCCCTGGCAAGTGTCCCTCTCCCCATTCTCTGACTCCCCTTCACCTTCTCAGACCCTCAGATCCTCAGACTGGATCCCCAGGACTGGCCTGGGGCCCCATACTCAAGGTGGTCAGCCTCTTAAACCCATTTTATAGATGTGAGACCCGAGTCCTAAGGGTGTGGTCCTCCCTCCAGAGGTTTACCCAGCAGAGCAAGAGTCAGGGTCTTGACTCCCAACAAGGAACTCTGAGAAATCCCGTGTCACCGCCGCTGTCCCATCCCAGTGTGTGGCCTCCAGCTATCACCGCATCCAGTCTGGGCTCCCCTGGAACTGCTCTGCGCCCCTCAGACCAGAGAGCCCTCGGCACTGCCTGGTTTCCCTGCTCCCACCCTGTGATGGGAGAGCCCTTCCACGGGCTGTCCCTGAGCCTTGTGGGCAGAAAGTCCTTGGAAGGAGTCCAGATCTGGGAAGCTCATCCCATCACAGGGTGATGGGGACCAAATCGACTGTGTCCCTGTCCCCGTCGTTACAGCCCTGAGTGAGCCCTTTCAGGGTGAGAACTGTTTGCTTGTGCAAACCCCAGCTTGGGGTTGGGTGTAGGGCCTAGGAGGGAGCCCCCAGTAGCTGCAGGCTAGGACCCTGGAGGTCTGGCCTGCACACACTCCATGCTGGGGCAGCCCAGGGACTTTTGACACCTGCAGATACCGATCTCTGTCCCCTCCCGCCGTCCTGTGCAGCAAAACAGCTCAGGTCACCAGGCTTCCATGTGTCCAGGCCTCTGTGGTTCCCAAGCTCATTCCCTGTGAGGGCAGCGGGGCTCAGGGTTACCCTCCATGTCACAGATGGGCAAAGTCGGGACCTGTAGGTGATTTGATGAGCCCCTGGTCTGGATGCCAGGATGGGGCAGAGCCAGGCCCAGGTCTCAGGCCTCCTAGGCCACTGGTCTTTCTAGATTCGAGTCCCTCCCGGACCTTGAGAAGCCACACTGAGGGGGAGGGAGGCGAGGCTCTCTTCTCTCTCACACCCACAGGCAGAGGACATAAGTCTGTGGTTGTGTCTTTGCAGCCTCTGAGGTCCACAGCAGGCCTTTGCTGGCCACATCCGCTCCCCTGCACTGGCTGCGTCACTCCCGGGTCAGCACCTCCAGCCCAGCTTAGGATGGGAGTGGCTTCTCCCACATTCAGGCTCTTTCGGAAACTTCCCATCCTGCCTGGACGCAGCTCCCTGCTGGGCAGAGAGCTCATGACCTTGAGCCCGAGGATACGTGCTGGGCAGCGTGGCTTCTGTGCTGACCTTGGGCTTCAGGCTGGACACCCTCCTGGAGATGCAGGGACTCTGTCTGTGGCCGGGGTAGGCGGGGGCTCTCGGACCAGTCACAGTGAGGCTGAGTCTCTCTTCCCTGGACACAGGACTGGATGGCCCCGAGCCCCGAGCTCTCAGCACAGTGGGGACAGGGAGATGCTGCAGGAGTCACTGGACAAGTCTTTGGACCTGTGGGGGGCCAGTGAGCTCACCCATGCTCCAAGAGACTCCGGTTGTGCTCCGGAATGCCCTTGGAGGCACCACCACAATCCACGGTGCCCAAGCCCAGGTCCTGGGGCCACCTCAGACCTCCCCTCCTTGCATCCCCACATCCAACCCATCAGGAAGGCCTGTTGCCTCCAAAGTATTTCACGAATCCCCCACGTCCCGCCCCCTCCACCCTGTCTCCATTCTGCCCATGAAGAACCTGGGGCTCCTCTTGCTAAACTGTCCAGGGCCGCAAAGCCAGGAGGGGGCAGAGCCACATTGGAAGCCTGGGGCTTTGGCGCCAGATCTCCCACTTCTGAATTGATGCTAAGCCACCAGCAGCCCCTCCGCCGGGTCCTGTCCCAGGCTCCCCCATCACCACGTGGCCCTGTACTGTGCTCTCCATGTATGGTCATGGGGGCCTCTCTGCCAGCCTCACGCCCAGCCCCTGCACCGCTCACCATGCTCTACTGAGCCCCCATCCCACCTAGAAAGATCCCAGTGCTCCCAGGGGCTCAGGCTGCCTCCCTCACCCCCTCCCTGCTGCTCTCCTTCCTCCCCTGCAGCC
>NW_022634663.1:0-2855 GCF_010015895.1 Lontra canadensis
TTTTTAGTTGATATTTACATTGTTGTTCTGGGAGGATGGTGTACCCTGATTCCATAGGGAGAGGCATGGAAGCTGTATCCTCCCTCCCATGCCTCACCCTATGTGTATCCTTATATCCCAAATACAATGAAACTATATTTATACATAAAAAGCTTTCCTGACTTCTGTGAATCATTCTAATCAATTATCAAGCCCGAGGGGGTTATAGGAACCCTCACATTTGTAGACATTCAGCGGGAGGTCCAGGTGACCTAGGGAACCTCCCCAAGTGCAACTGGTGTCTGAAGTGATGGTAGTCTTCCCAAGGACTAAACTCTTAAACCCAGAGTCTTTGTTAACTCTGGATGGCTAGTATAGGAATTAATAGACATTATACCTCGTTGGGGTGGAAACAGAATGGAGCAGCCCTGTGTCATTGGTAGCCATATTCTGCCTTTATTGGGTTTTATTTATTTTTCGAATAGAAATCCTCTATATAGTCTATATACAATTCAAGTGGTGTAAGATGTATACAATAATATGTCCCTTCACACAAAATGGGCAATCATCAAGTGTCTGTACTAAAGGGACCATGCCATCCTTACAGGTCCATTTTTGAACCTATGAACCAATATGTACCCTTATTTCCTCCTTTTTACAAAAACAGCAGCATTCCGTACATGACGTCCTGCATCATGAGTTCTTCATTTGCTATTTGGTAATTGTTCTAGATGAGCACACTCAAAGCTCCTCCTGTTAAAAATAATTGTATTAATGTCTTTTGAAACGAGTGTCTGTTTTACTGACAAGTAGCTGGAGGAATAAGACCTATGTGTACTATAGCTCAAAAAAGCTGTCATTTTGGGGCACCTAGGTGGCTCAGTCAGTTAAGCATCTGCCTTCGACTCAGAGCATGATCTCAGTGTTCTGTGATTGAGCCCCGAGTAGGGTTCCCTGCTCGGCGGGGAGTCTGCTTCTCCTTCTCCTTTGGCCCCCCACTTGTGTTTGTGCTCTCTAGTGCTCTCTGTCTCTCTCTCTCAAATAAATAAATTATTTTTTTAAAAAACCAACTGTCATTTTTAAAAAGTAGAAAAAGAAATTGGACCTGCCATCAACCCAGTAAACTCTGGTGATACCCTGTGAATAGCAACCCCCTCCTCCTAACATGGAGGTTACACCCTCACAAACACAAGTTTTTGATTGAAGAAGGATTAACATAAGACATTATATTAGTTTTAGGTGCACAACACTGATTCAACAACTCTGTACATTACTCAAATCTCTCCACAAGTAAGTGCAGTCGCCATTTGTCACCTTCCAACATTGTTACAATATTATTGACTACATTCCCTGTGTTGTACTATTCATCTCTGTGACTTATTATTATAATTGGAAGTTTGTACCTCTTAATCTACTTATTTTACCTTCACCCCCAACTCTCCTCTGGAAACTGCCAGTTTCTTCTCTGTATTTAACAATCTGTTTTGTTATTTGTTTAGATTCCACATATAAGTAAAATTATATATTTGTTTTTCTCTTTCTGACTTTTTTTACTTTGTATAATATCTTCTATTTCTATCCATTTTGTCACAAAGGGAAAGCTATATTTTTATGGGTAAGTAATATTCTATGTGTGTGTGTATATATATATCCATACATATATGTACATCCTCTATATCTATATGGAATTTGTGTGTGTATATATATATATGTAATATTGCACATGTGTGTGTGTATATATATATCCATGCACATATATACATCCTCTATATCTATTCATCTAGTAACGCACACTTGAATTTTCACCATTGTAAATAATGCTGCAGTAAACATAGAGGTGAAGATACCTTTTGAATTCGTGTTTTTGTTTTCTTTAGGTCAATGTCCAATAGTGGAATTACTAGATTATATAGTATTTCTATTTTTAATCTTTTGAGGACACTGCGTAAAATTTTCCACAGTGGTTGCACTAATTTACATTCCTGCAACAGTGTCTGATAATTCCCTTCAGTCCACATCCTCACCAACACTTGTTTTTTATCTTTTTGATACTAGCTTTTCTGACCAATGTGAGATGATAATCTCATTGTGTTTTCTTATATACATTTCTCCCATGAGTAGTAATGTTGAATGTATATTCATATCTGTTCATCTTCTGCATGTTTTGTTAGTCTCTGTGTTTTTGAGTTATGTCTATTGAGGTCCTCTGCCCATTTTTCAATTTTGCTTTGTTTACTGGTGTTGAGGTGTATAAGTACTTTATATATTTTCTATATTAACCTCTTTTTAAATATATCATTTGCAAATGTGTTCTCTCACTTACTGGGTTGCTTTGTTGTTTAGCTTATGGTTTTCTTCACTGTGCAAAACATTTTTATTTTGGTATAGAACCAATAGTTTTTTGTTTTCTTTTTTTGCTTTAGTTTTCCTTGGCTAGAGAGACATATTCATAAATATACTGCTGAGGGAAATGTCCAAGAAATTAGTGCATATGTTTTTAGATGTTTTATGGTTTCATTTCTCATATTTAGGTCTTTAGTCCACTTTGAGTTTATTATGGGGTATGGTATAAAAAGTTGTCCAGTTTCATTCTTTTATACATAGCTGTGCCATTTCCCCAAAACCATTTGTTGAAAAGACTCTTTTCCCTTTGCTTATTCTTGCCTCATTTGTTGTGCCTTAATTGAACATATATATGTGGGTTTATTCTGAGCTTTCAATTCTGTTCTGTTGATCTAGTGTCCATTTTTGTTCTAATACCATACTGTGCTGATTACTGTCGCTTTGTAGTGCAACTTGAAACCTTGTGATACCTCTAGCTTTGTTTTTCTTTTTCAGGACAGTTTTGCTATTGGGGATCTTTTGTGGTTCTCTAC
>NW_022634663.1:2865-3302 GCF_010015895.1 Lontra canadensis
ATCTCTCATCCTGATCTGCTTTCAGGGTTTTCTATTTATTTCTGAAATTTGCAAGCTTCATTATCATGTCAGTTGTTTATCTACTTTTATTGATATAAAGGGAATTCTCTGTGCCTCCAGGACTTGAAGGCCAGTTTACTTCTCCAGATTAGGGAAGTTCTCAGCTATAATCTATTCAAATAAACCTTCAGCACCCCTCTTTCCTCTTCCTCTGAGACCTTTCTAGTATGGTTTTTGCTTTATGTTATCACGGATCTCTCATATCTTCCCTTTGTGATCTAGTAGTTTTTTATCTCTCTTTTTCTCAGTTTCCTTATTCTCTGTCATTTTGTCTTCTATATCACTAACTCTTTCTTCTGCCTCATTTATCTTAGCACTTGGAGGATCCACTTTTTATTGCATTTCAGTAATAGCTATTTTGATTTTGTCCTGATTAG
>NW_022634664.1:0-3301 GCF_010015895.1 Lontra canadensis
ATTTCTTCCTGGTTCAATTTTGGGAGTTTAAAAAAAATAGGAGAGATAAAGAGTTTCTAGGACAAACAGAAACTAAAAAATTTGTGACCACCAAATCAGCCCTGCAAGAAATACTAAAGAGGATCCTTTAAGCAAAGAGAGAGGCCCAAACTGAGATGACCAGAAAGGAACTGAGACAATATACAGAAACAATGACATTACAGGTAATACAATGGCACTCAATTCATATCTTTCAATAATTACCCTGAAAGTCAATGGGCCACATTCCTCAATCAAAAGACATAGGGTATCAGATTGGATAAAAAAGCAAGACCCATCAATATGCTGTCTGCAAGAGACTCATTTTAGACACAAGAACACCTCCAGATTGAAAGTGAGGGGGTGGAAAACCATTTACCATGCTAATGGACATCAAAAGAAAGCCGGGATGGCAATCCTTGTATCAGCAAATTAGATTTTAGGCCAAAGGCCATCATAAGAGATTTGGAAAGACTCTATCATAATTAAAGGGTCTCTCCAAAAAGAAAATCCAACAATTGTCATGATTTATGCCCCTAACATGGGAGCAGCCAATTACATAAGCCAAGTAATAACAAAATTAAAGAAACACATCAAGCATGATACAATAAATAGTAGGGGACTTTTACACCTCACTCACTGCAATGGACAGGTCATCTAAGCAGAAGATCAACAAGGACACAAGGGCTTTGAATGACACAATGGACCAGATGGACTTCACAGATATATTCAGAGCATTCCATTCAAAGCCACAGAATACATATTCTTCTCCAGTACACATGGAGCTTTCTCCAGAAGGGATCACATACTGGATCACAAATCAGGTCTCAACCGGTACCAAAAGTTTGGGATCATTCCCTGTATATTTCCAGACCACAGTCCCTTCAAACTTGAACACAACCACAAGAGGAAATTTGGTAAGATCGCAAATACACGGAGGCTAAAGAGCATCTGACTAAAGAATGAATGGGTCAACCAGGAAATTAACGAACTAGTAAAAGAATTCATGGAAACAAAGGAAAATGAAAACACAACCGTTCAAAATCTTTAGGATGCAGCCAAGGAAGTACTGAAGAGGGAAGTATAGGGCAATACAAGCCTTTCTCAAGAAACAAGAAAGGTCCTAAATACACAACCTAACCTTCCCCTTATAGGAGCTGGAGAAGCAACAGCAAAGAAAGCCTAAATCCAGCAGGAGAAGAGAATTAATATAACCAGAGCAGAAATCAATGAAATAGAAATGGAAAGTACAGTAGAACACAGCAACAAAACTAGGATCTGGCTCTTTGAAAGAAGTAATAGGATTGATAAATCCCTGGCCAGACTTTGAAAAAAAAAAAAAGAGAGAGAGAAAGGACCCAAATTAATAAAATCATGAATGAAAGAAGAGAGACCACAACCAACACCAAGGAAACACAAACAATTTTAAGAACGTATAATGAACAACTATTTGCCAACAAATTAGGCAATCTGGAAGAAATGGTAACAGAAAAACCTGAACAGACCCATAACCAGCAAGGAAACTGAAGCAGTCATCAAAAATCTCCCAACAAACAAAACTCCAGGGCCAGATGGCTTCCCTGGAGAGTTCCACCAAACATTTAAAGAGGAATTAACACCTATTCTTCTGAAGCTGTCTCAAAAAATGAAAATGGACGGAAAACTTCCAAACTCTTTCTATCACAAAATCTATAATATACAAAAAAGAAAAAGAAAGTCAACCAAGCATAACACTAAAGTAAGTCCTCAAATTAGGAAGGAAGAGAGCAAGACATAAGGAAACTAAATGAAAGAACAAGATTGAGGCCTCATTTACCATGAGCCTATGCTACTTTTGTCTACATTAATAAGACCATGAATATACTTTCAAAACCATAAACCTATGTACATTGATTGAAATGAATATTTTAATAACAATGATACACAATGGAAACCAGCTGCTACTTAAAGACTCCCTATTATTCCCATCTTAGTCATCAATCATTCAAGTGATGGCAGGTAGATATACGTGAACTTCATTTTAAAAATTCCAGTTGTGGGGCACCTGGGTGGCTCGGTCAGTTAAGGATCTGATCTTGAATTTGGTTCAGGTCATGATCTCGGGATCATTGAGACTGAGCCTTGCATCAGGCTCTGCACTGAGTATGGAGCCTGCTTACCCTCTGAACCTCACCCCCCACTGCCAGCTTGCACACACACTCTCTCACCCTCTCTCTCTCTCTCTCTCTAAAAAAAAAAAAAAGAATCCTGTATTTGCTTGATTTAGTGATTTAGAAAATGCTCTATAATTGCTCAGCAGGACATTTTGTAAACATTGAAATAGAAGTGTTATAAGTTTTAAAAAATGCTCCAAGTAAGACAACAATTAAGGATGTACTCCCAGGTGAGAAAATGACAACAATTACAACTGAAAAGTAAAATTAATCTCTTTAGCCTTACAAGTTTATTTAGTTCATAAAAAGGACTTATCATGGGTTCTTTTAAATAATACATATCCATATGTGATTAAGTGTTTGGATTTTTATTGTTCACTTATACACAGGGGTGGGAAAAATGGGTAACAGCGAACTTTAAAATTGTTATGAACCATTGCCAACCAGGAAATTAGTCAAAGCATCTAAGTATAGATTTCATTAGTGAGAAATAATAGTTACTTTCTAAAATCGAATTTAGATGTAGGTTTTCAAAAAATTTAAAATGTGTCAGTTTTGGGGTGCCTGGGTAACTCAGTCAAGTGTCTGACTCTTGTTTTCGGCTCAGGTTATGATCTTAGGGTTGTGAGACTGGGCCCCATGTAGGGTTCCACACTCAGCAGGAAGTCTGCTTGAGAATCTCACACTCTCTCCCCCTCTTGTACACTCTCTCTAAAATAAATAAAATCTTGAAAAAATAATAAAATATGTCAGTTTAGTTATATTTATAGAATAAAGGTTATACTACGTATCTCTTGAAAGTAAGAGCTCCAGGAACTAAGAAAAAAAATCAAAATTTCTGTCTCATTTCTTTATGAACACAAATAATTATGACTTTTATTAGTGTGTATTAGTTAGCTAAACAACTCAGAATTTTACCAAATTAAAAACAAAAATTATATCAGAAATCTGAAACCCAAGGAAAAAAAGGAAAGATAATATAACTAACCTTGGTCAAGAAAGTCCCGATGTTTTACTTGAACGCCGTGAGTTTGAGGTACGAATCACCACGTTTTCTCTTAGAGCAACATTTGTATTGAATAGTGAACTATTATTATTAACATTTCTACCATAAGGCAGATCAAGGGCTG
>NW_022634665.1:0-3300 GCF_010015895.1 Lontra canadensis
GTAATTTTAAAAGGACTTCTCACTGCTCTTTCCCCAGGATCAGCACAGAAGGAGCAGGCAGAAACACCGGGCTCTGTTTCTCTCAGGAAGGAGTTTAACTGTATATTTTCCCAACTGCTATCTGGGTTATGCTTCTAATCACCCTGCATCTGGGAGCTCACTGGGCTTCCCTGGGAGCCTGAAACAGTTTTGGGGCACTTTCTACACCTTCTCCCCCTGGCTTGCTCCAGAGAAAGACAAGTCTCCAACTTTTACCTAGAAGAAAGAAGTTTATTCATCTAACACCTCAAGTTTTATGGCTGCCACCTAAGGGACTGGTTCCAAAATCATCTAGCTCTGAGAGCTGATGGGTCTCAGCATTCATGAGACCACCTCAGCCACAAGAAGCACCTATAGTGTTTATAACATGTTCTTGCCACTACAGGCCTGAGTCAGGAAAAACTTCTAGAAGCTGTTTGTGTTTGAGAGCTTTATTTTAATTATGCTGATCAATCAAGAGAATTGAAATAGAATGAGCATTTCTTTGCAAGTTCCCAAACACAATGTATGTTTAATGTGCCTAACTTTTTACACCAAGTATAGGAAGAAAAAAAAGTTATCTAGACAAGCTCTTTCAATAGCAAAAAGATGTGTGTGGTTTTTTTTTTTAATGGTAATTGGCAGCAAGACAGTTTGCTCTAGTTTACTTATAATAAAACTGTAGATTGTTTTTAAAGAGCAAACCTTTGTTCCTATCAGAAAAATGTATCCAACAGTATTGTTTTGTGGGTACTAAGAAGTGACAGATGCTAGTAATATGGTCAGCTTCCTGGATGAATCTTAGTTGTTCATTGGATTAATGAATTTTTTATGGTTACACTTTCTTCTCCTACCTTCTACCCTTGTCTTTCATTTCTATCTTTGCTGAAACTTATAAAGGCAAAATGTCTTTTAAAATATGTGAAATAGGGGTGTCTGGGTAGCTCAGTCGTTAAGCATCTGCCTTCAGCTCAGGTCATAATCCCAGGGTCCTCAGATTAAGCCCTACGTCAGACTCTCTGCTCAGCAGGAAGCTTGCTTCTCCCTCCCCGCATTCCCCTTGCTTGTGTTCCCTCTCTTGCTGTGTCTCTCTCTGTCAGATAAATAAAAATAAAATCTTTAAAAAAAAATGTGAAATAGCTCTATTTCACTGAAGGAAAAATACCAATGCCAAAAGAGAACAGGAATTAACAGTTGAAGCAGAAATCTTGAATTAGTCAATAGATGTAATTCTGAAAAGTTTAGCATAACTTGGATTTTGGTAAATTATATTTTAGATATTCTATCAGGATTTGATACTGAAAAAAACCTGTCAAATCTTAGTGTATTTGTTTTGTAAATATAAAAGTTCAAATATTATTTTTATTTATAATAATCAGAGCCTAGGGTAGAAAATGGATAGTATATCTAAATTTAATTACAAATGAATAAAAGTCTTAATGCTAAAGATAAAACTAAAAAACAAAAATTATTATATTTTATTTCAATATGGAAAAATATTTACCCATTTTTGGATATACAAAGAAATTATTTTTAATATTTATAACCATAAAGATATCTTTTAAAAACAGATTGATAGATTTGGTTTTATAAACATTTGATACATATATACATAAAATATAACTCAAATTAATTTTAAAAGTAAAGTTAAAAGGTAAAAAACAATTGCAATATATATAATAAATAATTTCAGGTATATTTATATATGTAAATGCATAGAGACAGAGAGTCAAGACAGAAAAAGAGCTCCTACAATTCAAACACAGTAATAGAAAAAGGTGTCAAGATGTAAAAAGGCAAATGAAAGAGATAAACAAATAGTTTAATCAAATTATGTTTAAACATACATGTAACAAAATACAAAAATATCAAAACAAAACCATATGAGACATATTTTTAATCTACCTAATATTCAGTCATTGAAATAGGGAAATCAATATTCTCATACAATTCATATATTTTATTAGAATTATAAATGGATGCATTTTTAATTTGAAAGGTAATTTTGCAAAATCTACTAAAATTATGTTTTGTATCATTTGACACATCAACTTCACTTGGTGAATTTTATAAAACTGATAACATTCCCACCAGTGAGTGAATATATATGTGTAAGATATACATTTTTAAAATGTTAGTAATAGACAAAGACTGAGGAAAGAACATCTGCCAGAAAAGAATCAGTTAAACAAAGGTATACAAATACAGCAATTAGAACAAAGTGGATCTATACAAACAGCTATGTTCGAAGAGAATGTATGTTAAAATATAAGTTGTAAAAGCATATTTATAGCATGATTTAGTTTCTTATAAAATAATATTAATAAAAATAATATATAGAGGGGCACCTGTTGGCTCAGTCAGTTAAGTGCCGGACTCCGATTTCATCTCAGGTCATGATCTAGGGGTTGTAAGATCAAGCCCCATTGGGGTTCCGCACCAGGCTGCTTAAGATTCTATCCATCCCTCTCCCTCTATTCCACCACCCCCTGCTTGTGAATTCTCTCTCTCTCTCTAAAAAGAATTAAATAATAATAATAATAATATAGGAAAAAACTAAAGAGTATGCACCAAGCAGGTGATAAAATTTATCTCCAAAGGTAGAATTATGAAAACTTTTACTTTCTCCAATCCATGTCTTATGATGATCAAACTTTTACATGATGAACATGTATTATGTTTCTTAATTAAAATACGTAATAAGTTACAATAAAACAAGATGTAAAAGAGAAGATTGCATTGTACCTGTGTATATGTCACCTACAGAACAAATTGATCTAAAAGTCCAAAGAACTCTTTGGCTCTTTTTGTTTGAGTGAAACTTCTTTTCATTAAGAGTTGCAAGAGGAAGACATCAAAAAGATGGTGGAATAGCAAGCTCCTCACTTTCCTTTCTCCCATGGAGCTCCCCAAATAAACAGCTATGTACAGATCGATGCTCCCTGAAAGAAATCTGTAAATTAGTTTACTGACTCCTACAGATAGGCAACTGAAAAAATACCCATATGAAATGGGTAGGAAGAGTGGAGACACACTTACATCATAAATCCTACCACCAGCCCAGCACCTTACAATCAGTGCCCAATTCCTCCCTGATGAGAAAAGGGTTTGAGTCACATATCTAGTGCCCCAACTGTAATGGTGCCTCCCAAGAAACTAGCTCCCAAATCACTCAGCTCTGGGAGCCAACAGGGCTCAGCATTTGCAAGCCCCCGGTGCCACAGAAAACAAGAAGGTAATTTTAAAAGGACTTCTCACTGCTCTTTCCCCAGGATCAGCACA
>NW_022634666.1:0-3297 GCF_010015895.1 Lontra canadensis
TGGACGCCTGGAAAGCCCACCTCGCGTTACCATTGCAGCCGAGGAACATGGCTGGTTCTATCTGCTGTCTCTGTTGTGAGGTTCCAAGGGGCCTGAGTTGACTGGGCTTCTCAGGCTGACAGGTCATAATGCGGCTTGGTGTCCAGGGAGACTTTAGAATGTGGCGGTGGCTCAGGGGTCAAGCAGGATTCTCCCACGCTAATGGTTGGACCCAGCTCCCATGAGCAAGGTTTCCTTCTGGCAACAGGAGGTGTTCTGTTGTTCGGCTCAGGGACCACATGTTGGACCCTATGGTGGTAATTCCAAAATGGTCATCTGGGGACAGATGCCTAAAAACCTAATGAGGGTTTGATGAGGATCCTAGGGCAGTACCTGTTCAAACGTCGGACTGAGGGCCATAGACCTGTGTATCTGCCTGGAGGTAGGTTACTAAGGTGTGTAAAACCACGCATTTTTGTCCAGTAGGCCTACGAATTTGGCCAGACTCAGGGGCCTTGCACGTTTCTCCTAATTTGGAGGTTTTGGGCTACTGTGAAGGGCCGAAATTCCTTGGGGAGCGCAGGCCCATTACCGCGGTGTGGCTCCAGTTGCCACCTTCTGGAGGCCAGTTGGGCCAAGGCATTGGGGAAATATCTGCGGACACAAAACGGGTTGAGGGATGGGCAAGTTGATGGCAGGCCCAATCTGCAGAACCTGAGGACAGCTCCTCCGGATTTGAAGTTCGGGCAGCTCAGAAGCATTTGGGCAGTCTTTTCTTTCTGAATTGTTTGTCTCGAATGTCCACGGATTGTAGGGGTGGCCTCATGGGGCCATGGGTGTATCCGCTTCCCAGTAGATTCTGACCGGCTCCCAAGAGATTTTCTTCTTCCTTGTGCAAGGAAAGAGGTCCCTATAACGTCTACGTGGTACTGCCCAATCAGGGATTCCGAAGACGGGCTTTGGGTCTGGGTGCCTAGAGAATCCGATCGAGGTTTAGGATTTGCACATAGGGTTATGGCTAGTGTACGGTGCTGGATCATGATCCAGCCCCTGTGGTCTTTTCTTTGAAGGCCGGCTCTGGCTGAATGCCACAATGCCTGTTTGTGCCCAGCAGGGCCCAGTTTAGTGTGCGTGGTCTCACGGGCCGTGCAGGTGGCTCCCACTCTTTGGGTTGGACGCCCATCCCTTCACCACATGTTTCCTGCCATGGGGAAGGAGGAGTACTCTTTTGTGCTTCAAATCCCCCAGAGGCTGGAATTTGAGCTAAGGTCTGGGTACAGATGCCTGAATCCCCAAGTGTGGCAGAGATGACAGTCATGGGACAGGGCAGGTCCCACTAGCAGGATAAGTTGGCCCTCTCTCTGGGTGCCTGTCTGGAGGTCAGGCCTCAGGGCATGTCAGAAAGTGGATTAGTCCACAGGGCAGCCTATGATGTTAGGGTGCCGTCGAGGACCATGCAAGACGATCCTCCTGTGGGATTCTGGACAGACCCATAGGGCACTTCTTCTTTCTGTTGGACAAGCGGAAGTGTGTGCTGGGCCTCCAGAATTACTATTCCTGAGGCCTTGCTGTCCTGGCGTGTGAGGACGGTAGTCTGGACACGCAAGCTACGGTTCACTTCATTGGGAGCACAGGGCAGTTCCAATGTGCAGCGTCTGATTCGAGATCACCAGTATATGAGTGAGGGTGTGTGTAACGTGTACCCTCATGCAAGAATTTGTGTCCATGATGGCCAACGAATGGAGGTGTTGCTCAGGAGGCCATGGCGGTTTGCCCACACAGGGCCTTGTGAGCTACTCCAAAACACAAGGTGTCCTTCTGCGGGAAAGTGGGAGTCTGGTTGGAAAGCTCGAGGGTCCCCCATATGGAAAGATTGGATAGCAGACTCTCCACATGGACGCCTGGCAAGCCCACCTTGCGTTACCATTGCAGCCGAGGAACAGGGCTGGTTATATGCTGTTTCTGGGGTGAGGTTCCAAGGGGCTTGAGTTGACTGGGCTTCTCAGGCTGAGAGGTCAAAATGCTGCTTGGTGTCCAGGGTGACCTTAGAATGTGGCGGTGGGTCAGGGGTCAAGCAGGATTCTCCCACCCTAATGGTTGGACCCAGCTCCCATGAGCAAGGTTTCTTTCTGGCAACAGGATTTGTTCTCTTGCTTGGCTAAAGGATCACATGTTGGACCCTATGGTGGTAATTCCAAAAGGGCATTAGGGGACAGATTCCTAAAAACCTAATTAGGGTTTTGATGAGGATCCTAGGGCAGTTCCTGTTCAAACATCTGACTCAGGGCCATAGACGTGCGTATCTGCCTGGAGGTAGGTTCCTAAAGTCTGTCAGACCACGCATTTTTGTCGAGAACGGCCTACGAAATTGCCCGGACTCAGGGCCTTGCACATTTCTCCTTATTTGGAGGTTTGGGCGACTGTGAAGGGCAGAAATTCCTTGGGGAGGGCAGGCCCATTCCTGCGGTGTGGCTCCAGAGACCACCTCCTGGAGGCCACGTGGGCCAAGGCGTTAGGGACACATCTGTGGACACAAAACGGGTTAGAGTGATGGGCGAGTTGTTCGCAGGCCCTATTGCACAACCTGACGGCACCTTCTCCGGATTTGAAGTTCGGGCAGCTCAGAGGCATTTGCGTAGCCTTTTCTTTCTGTATTGTGTGTCCCGAATGTCCACGGATTGTAGTGGTGGCCTCATGGGGCCATGGGTGAATCTTCTTCCCTGGGGATTCTTACTGGCTCCCAAGAGTTTGGCTTCTTCCTGGTGGAAGGAAAGAGGGCCCTATGACGTCTACGTGGTACTGCCAATTTACGGATTCGGAAGACGGGTTCTGTGTCTGGGTGCCTAAAGAATCTGACCGAGGGTTAGGAATTGCACTTAGGTTAATGGCTAGCGCACGGATCTGGATCCTGGTCCAGCTCCTGAGATGGTTTCTTTGAAGGCCGAGTCAGGCTGAGTGTCACAATGCCTGTTTGTGCCCAGCAGGGCCCTCTTTAGTGGGCGTCGTCGAACGGGCCTTGCCGATGGCTCCCACTCTTTGGGTTGGACGCCTATCCCGTCAGCACAGGTTCCCTGCCATGGGGAAGGAGGAGTACTCCTTTTGTGCTTCAAGATCCCCCAGAGGCTGGAATTTGAGCTAAGGTCTGGGTACAGATGCCTGAATACCCAAGTGTGGCCGAGATGACGGTCTTGGGCCAGGGCAGGTCCCACCTGCAGGATAAGTTGGCCCTCTCTCTGGGTGCCTGATTGGAGGTGGGGCCTCAGGCCGTGTCAGAAATAGGATTAGTCCACAGGGCGGCCTGTGATGATAGGGTGCCGT
>NW_022634667.1:0-3297 GCF_010015895.1 Lontra canadensis
TGGACGCCTGGAAAGCCCACCTCGCGTTACCATTGCAGCCGAGGAACATGGCTGGTTCTATCTGCTGTCTCTGTTGTGAGGTTCCAAGGGGCCTGAGTTGACTGGGCTTCTCAGGCTGACAGGTCATAATGCGGCTTGGTGTCCAGGGAGACTTTAGAATGTGGCGGTGGCTCAGGGGTCAAGCAGGATTCTCCCACGCTAATGGTTGGACCCAGCTCCCATGAGCAAGGTTTCCTTCTGGCAACAGGAGGTGTTCTGTTGTTCGGCTCAGGGACCACATGTTGGACCCTATGGTGGTAATTCCAAAATGGTCATCTGGGGACAGATGCCTAAAAACCTAATGAGGGTTTGATGAGGATCCTAGGGCAGTACCTGTTCAAACGTCGGACTGAGGGCCATAGACCTGTGTATCTGCCTGGAGGTAGGTTACTAAGGTGTGTCAAACCACGCATTTTTGTCCAGTAGGCCTACGAATTTGGCCAGACTCAGGGGCCTTGCACGTTTCTCCTAATTTGGAGGTTTTGGGCTACTGTGAAGGGCCGAAATTCCTTGGGGAGCGCAGGCCCATTACCGCGGTGTGGCTCCAGTTGCCACCTTCTGGAGGCCAGTTGGGCCAAGGCATTGGGGAAATATCTGCGGACACAAAACGGGTTGAGGGATGGGCAAGTTGATGGCAGGCCCAATCTGCAGAACCTGAGGACAGCTCCTCCGGATTTGAAGTTCGGGCAGCTCAGAAGCATTTGGGCAGTCTTTTCTTTCTGAATTGTTTGTCTCGAATGTCCACGGATTGTAGGGGTGGCCTCATGGGGCCATGGGTGTATCCGCTTCCCAGTAGATTCTGACCGGCTCCCAAGAGATTTTCTTCTTCCTTGTGCAAGGAAAGAGGTCCCTATAACGTCTACGTGGTACTGCCCAATCAGGGATTCCGAAGACGGGCTTTGGGTCTGGGTGCCTAGAGAATCCGATCGAGGGTTAGGATTTGCACATAGGGTTATGGCTAGTGTACGGTGCTGGATCATGATCCAGCCCCTGTGGTCTTTTCTTTGAAGGCCGGCTCTGGCTGAATGTCACAATGCCTGTTTGTGCCCAGCAGGGCCCAGTTTAGTGCGCGTGGTCTCACGGGCCGTGCAGGTGGCTCCCACTCTTTGGGTTGGACGCCCATCCCTTCACCACATGTTTCCTGCCATGGGGAAGGAGGAGTACTCTTTTGTGCTTCAAATCCCCCAGAGGCTGGAATTTGAGCTAAGGTCTGGGTACAGATGCCTGAATCCCCAAGTGTGGCAGAGATGACAGTCATGGGACAGGGCAGGTCCCACCTGCAGGATAAGTTGGCCCTCTCTCTGGGTGCCTGTCTGGAGGTCAGGCCTCAGGGCATGTCAGAAAGTGGATTAGTCCACAGGGCAGCCTGTGATGTTAGGGTGCCGTCGAGGACCATGCAAGACGATCCTCCTGTGGGATTCTGGACAGACCCATAGGGCACTTCTTCTTTCTGTTGGACAAGCGGAAGTGTGTGCTGGGCCTCCAGAATTACTATTCCTGAGGCCTTGCTGTCCTGGCGTGTGAGGACGGTAGTCTGGACACGCAAGCTACGGTTCACTTCATTGGGAGCACAGGGCAGTTCCAATGTGCAGCGTCTGATTCGAGATCACCAGTATATGAGTGAGGGTGTGTGTAACGTGTACCCTCATGCAAGAATTTGTGTCCATGATGGCCAACGAATGGAGGTGTGGCTCAGGAGGCCATGGCGGTTTGCCCACACAGGGCCTTGTTAGCTACTCCAAAACACAAGGTGTCCTTCTGCGGGAAAGTGGGAGTCTGGTTGAAAAGCTCGAGGGTCCCCCATATGGAAAGATTGGATAGCAGACTCTCCACATGGACGCCTGGCAAGCCCACCTTGCGTTACCATTGCAGCCGAGGAACAGGGCTGGTTATATGCTGTTTCTGGGGTGAGGTTCCAAGGGGCTTGAGTTGACTGGGCTTCTCAGGCTGAGAGGTCAAAATGCTGCTTGGTGTCCAGGGTGACCTTAGAATGTGGCGGTGGGTCAGGGGTCAAGCAGGATTCTCCCACCCTAATGGTTGGACCCAGCTCCCATGAGCAAGGTTTCTTTCTGGCAACAGGATTTGTTCTCTTGCTTGGCTAAAGGATCACATGTTGGACCCTATGGTGGTAATTCCAAAAGGGCATTAGGGGACAGATTCCTAAAAACCTAATTAGGGTTTTGATGAGGATCCTAGGGCAGTTCCTGTTCAAACATCTGACTCAGGGCCATAGACGTGCGTATCTGCCTGGAGGTAGGTTCCTAAAGTCTGTCAGACCACGCATTTTTGTCGAGAACGGCCTACGAAATTGCCCGGACTCAGGGCCTTGCACATTTCTCCTTATTTGGAGGTTTGGGCGACTGAAAAGGTCAGAAATTCCTTGGGGAGGGCAGGCCCATTCCTGCGGTATGGCTCCAGAGACCACCTCCTGGAGGCCACGTGGGCCAAGGCGTTAGGGACACATCTGCGGACACAAAACGGGTTAGAGTGATGGGCGAGTTGTTCGCAGGCCCTATTGCACAACCTGACGGCACCTTCTCCGGATTTGAAGTTCAGGCAGCTCAGAGGCATTTGCGCAGCCTTTTCTTTCTGTATTGTGTGTCCCGAATGTCCACGGATTGTAGGGGTGGCCTCATGGGGCCATGGGTGAATGTTCTTCCCTGGGGATTCTTACTGGCTCCCAAGAGTTTGGCTTCTTCCTGGTGGAAGGAAAGAGGGCCCTATGACGTCTACGTGGTACTGCCAATTTACGGATTCGGAAGACGGGTTCTGTGTCTGGGTGCCTAAAGAATCTGACCGAGGGTTAGGAATTGCACTTAGGTTAATGGCTAGCGCACGGATCTGGATCCTGGTCCAGCTCCTGAGATGGTTTCTTTGAAGGCCGAGTCAGGCTGAGTGTCACAATGCCTGATTGTGCCCAGCAGGGCCCTCTTTAGTGGTCGTCGTCGAACGGGCCTTGCCGATGGCTCCCACTCTTTGGGTTGGACGCCTATCCCGTCAGCACAGGTTCCCTGCCATGGGGAAGGAGGAGTACTCCTTTTGTGCTTCAAGATCCCCCAGAGGCTGGAATTTGAGCTAAGGTCTGGGTACAGATGCCTAAATACCCAAGTGTGGCCGAGATGACGGTCTTGGGCCAGGGCAGGTCCCACCTGCAGGATAAGTTGGCCCTCTCTCTGGGTGCCTGATTGGAGGTGGGGCCTCAGGCCGTGTCAGAAATAGGATTAGTCCACAGGGCGGCCTGTGATGATAGGGTGCCGT
>NW_022634668.1:0-3296 GCF_010015895.1 Lontra canadensis
GCATTCTGCAAAGGAGAAAGCAGTACTAGGTGAAAAGTGGATGTGGTATACTGGTGGGCAGTAACTGTGGCCTGGAGCCTGTAGGGGGAGAGGTGCAGATCCAGCTCTCTTTGTATTAAGAAAGAGCTATTAAATACAGGAAGAAAAAAAACCACATCATTTGGCTCAAGGGAAATAGTAAAAAAAAACTAACTTTATCGTACCTCAAATGAAAAGAAAAATAGTAATAATCTGTTACTATTATAAATTGTGCTACCCTCTGTTGTAGGAGTTAATCCATCCTATCTGTGTGAGGTAGCAACATTAACATGAAAAACTTAACATTAAAATTTCTAAACCGTTCATCACGGAGAAGCTACAATCAATGAGCGTAGAAGAAAAAAAAAAAACCAGATACCTAAGGGATATAAAGAGTGGAATTGTTATATTCAGATTGTGGAATATTTAACATGTTTAAAGAATTAACATAAAGCTCACAAAAAGATACTGTTTGGAAAGAACAAATTGAAGTGGACTTTTAAAAATGAGAAATAGAGACATGGAAATGCATTAGTGTTAATTTGTGCTTACTTTAAAAAAAAAACAACAAAAAAATTAAAAAAAAAAACGGTGTGTATTTTAAAACAGGAGTGATAATATTCCATTCCAAAATTTAGTTGTAGTTGTTTTTTTTTTCTTTTTCCCTCATACTGGGAAGAAAAAGGAATACAAATTAAAATAAGACTGAAATAAAGACAAAAATTCCGACATGACTGAAAAAACTCAGGAAAAGAGTAAGAGAAATACAGCCATGTTAAGATCCCTTATGACTACATGTAAATCATCCTATGTGTAAATGTAGTAGGTAATTCATACACACACCAAAATGACTTTGTATATAAAATAATACAATACATACCAATGCCTATGTCCATTCTGTTTTCATTTTTCTTTTTATGTAAACTTTGTATTGAGGTGGAACATACCTGATAGATTGTACATATCATAGGTGTCTAGCTTGATGGAATTTTATGAAGTCAACATTCATTTAGACTATACCCAAATCAAGAAATACAACATTACCAGCATTCCAGAAGCTCCATCAGATTCCCTTCCCAATCATCACCTCTCACTCACCAAGGGAAACCACTGCCTGGCTGTTGGTATTAGTTTTTTATTCCTGGGCAGCTAACAGCTCTAACTTTATTGGTGTTAGCACAAATTTGTGGTCTCACAGTCTCTTGGTCAGAAGTGTAGGTATAGTAAGCTGGATTCACTGCCTAGAATCTTACCAGACTGTCATAAAGGTGTTGGTCATGTCTGATCTCATCTGGGGCTCAGGGTCCTTTTTCATGTGTTCATGGGACTAAAGTCACTGTTTTCTAGCTGTTGGCTGGGGATAATTCTCACCTTCTTCAGGCCTCTCTTGGGTTGTGTCATGATCACCTCCACAGTTCACAAAATGGTTGCTTGCTTCTCTGTGGCCAGCAGGAGGATTTCTCTACCTTCAAATCTACAGTGAGGGCCTAGAATCTCTTTGAAAGGGCTCATCTGATTAGGTCAAGTTCACCCAGTATAATCTTCCTTTTAATTAACCAATCCAAACTCAACTGATTAGGAACCTTAATTACAACTGCAAAATTTCTTTACAGAAATTCTTGCTATTTAATGTAACCTAATTACAGAGAGAAATCAAGTTATTCGAAGTCCTACCCATAGTCAAAGGATAGGGGTGACACAGTGCATGTACCGCAGTGGGAGTGAACCTTGCAGGCTGTCTTAGAATTCTGCTACATTCCTTATACTACAGCTCTGGCCTTCCTACTTTGAACCTGTATTAATGAATTATATGACATATCCTCTGGTGTCTAGATTCTTTCATTCAATAGTGTTTTTATGAGGTTCTTTCATGGAGTTGTGTATAACAATGACTTAATTCATTTTCACTTTTGTATATTCTCATTATTTCCATTGTATGAATATGTCAAAATTTATTCATTCTACTGTTGAACATTTGGATTGCTTCTAGTTTTGTATCATTGTTGCCACATTTGTGTCTTTCAGCAAACATGTATGCATTTGTGATAAATACATACCTACCAGTTATCTTCAGCTTTAATAAAAACAGTTTTCCCAAAAATCCCTTAAAAAAATGAGAAACAATTCTTAAAATCAAAACCCACAATGGACAGGGTAAACAGATGGAAAGAGAATTAATGAACTGAAAAAAAATTCATTGAGTGTTGCCCAAAGGGATAAAAGGATTATGAAGGTTAAAACTAACAAAAATCCCAAAAAGAATGTAAGAAAGGCAGTATTTGGAGAGATAATAGCTAATATTTTTCCAGAATTAACTTTAAAAAAAGAAGATAGATTCTGAAAGCACAAATAAAATAAAGGGAAATCCACACTTAGACATATAGTAGTGACATTGCAAAATGTCAAAGGCAAAGAGATCTAAAAAGTTAATCAAAGGGAAGGAGCAACTCTGTTAAGCAGGGGTTGGCAAATTTTTTGTTACTGAAATATTGGAACATGGCCCTGGCCATTCATTCATGTATTATGTGTCGCTGCTTTGGCCTACAGAGGCAGAGTTGAGTAGTTGAGCCTAGACCACAGAAACTACATGGCCCACAAACCACAAAATATTTACATTTATCCCTTTAATATGTTTGCCAACACACTATAAAGGAACTATAATTAAAGTAACAACAGATTTCTTAAACAGCAACAGAGGAAGCCAAAAGCTCATAGAGTAATACCCTCACAACAAAGGAAGCCAGAAGCTAGTGTAGGAACATCCTTGAAGTGTTGGGAGTAATGGTCACTCTGTTGTGTTCCAACAGAACTCTGACAAGCCAGGTTTTTAAAATAGATAAAAATGAGGGAGTTTACCAACCAGAGATTGACAATAAATGAAGTTGTAAAAGGCGTATTTCAGGGGAGCCTTGGTGGCTCAGTAGGTTAAGCATCTGCCTTTGGCTCAGGTCAGGATCTCAGGGTTCTGCAATTGAACCCTGTATTGGGCTCTCTGCTCATCAGGGAGTCTGGTTCTCTCTCTCCTCTGTCCCTCCCCCTGCCTGTGCTTTTGCACTCTCTCTCTGTCAAATAAATAAATAAAATCTTTAAATAAGCAAACATTCCTACAGTTACAACATCTTGAGGGTGAGAAATTTTGCCATCAGCTTCCTGCCCAACCACGGGCTGCTCTAAGCCACATTCAAGAGTCACAGGTGTGTTGTTTGTTTGTTTGTTGGACCTTTTTTTGGCGGGGGGAGGGTAAACACTGGGTTTCTTTCACAATAGATTTCTTCAAA
>NW_022634669.1:0-3296 GCF_010015895.1 Lontra canadensis
GACCCCTGGCAATGGGTGGTACAACACCACTGACACAGAGACACATGAGAATCAGTGCATCAGATCCCTCCCCCAGAAGAACAGCTGGAAGAACACAGACCACCACATGTACAGAGCACTTGGCACTGCACAACTCCAGCTCTAGGCAAAAAATACTACACAGAATTTGAGGTTGTTTCTCATGATTCATTGCTATTTCAGTTGGAAATTTTCTTTTCCTTTTCTCTTTTTTTTTCTTTTCAATGACTTTGTTATTTTAACAACTCTGTTTTGAAGTCTTTTTTAACTAGAATTTCGAACATGTACTTTTATACATATATTCATTTTTGTCTTACATTCACTGTATTCAATTTTTTTGTATATATATAAGTTTTGCTTTCTTTACAATTTTGGGATTTAGTTTCTTCTAACACGTAGACCAAAATATACACAGGACCAAGTGGATCCCACTGTTTTGTCCACCGGGAGATTATATTCTCTCTTCCACACCCATCATTTTTGTTTGTTTGGTTCTGACCTCTTCAGACATCTCTACTGTGTATTTTGTTAAGTTTGGGTTGATATTTGTGGTTTTGTTCACTCATTCATCCATCCTTCTCTGGGCAAAATGGCTAAAGAGAGGAATTCAAAAGGGAAGAAAGATCTAGAGGTAAAACTCTCTGCCACATATGTAATCTATAAAATAAAATTCAAAAATTTTTAAATAAATAAATAATTAAAAATATAAAAAATTGGACAGCCATATACAGAGGAATGAAACTGGACCATTTTCTTACACCATACACAAAAATAGACTCAAAGTGGATGAAAGACCCCAATGTGAGACAGAAATCCATCAAAATCCTTGAGTAGAACAGAGGAAGCAACCTCTTCAACCTCAGCCACAGCAACATCATCCTAGAAACATTGGCAAAGGCAAGGGAAACAAGGGCAAAACTGAGCTATTGGGACTTCATGAAGATCAAACCTTTTGGACAACAACGGAAGCAGTCAACAAAACCAAAAGACAACTGACAGAATGGGAGAAGATATTCACAAACAACATATCAGATAAAGGGCTAGTATTCAAAATCTATAAAGAAGTTATCAAACTCAACACCTAAAGAACAAATAAGCCAATCAAAAAATGGGTGGAAGACATGAACAGACATTTCTGCAAAGAAGACGTCCAGGTGGCCAAAAGTCACATGAAAAAGTGTTCCGCATCACTTGGCATCAGGGAAATACAAATCAAAACCACAGTGAGATACCACCTCACGCCAGTCAGAATGGCTAAAATTAACAAGTTAGGAAATGACAGATGCCAGCGAGGATGCAGAAAAAGGGGAACCTTCCAACACTCTCGGTGGGAATGCAAGCTGGTGCAGCCATTCTGGAAAGCAGCATGGAGGTTCCTCAAAAAGTTGGAAACAGAGCTACCTACGACCCAGCAATCACACTACTACCCTATGACTCACCAATCACACTAGTGGGTATTTACCTTAAAGATAAAAATGTAGTGGTCCGAAGGGGCACGTGCACCTGAATGTTTACAGCAGTAATGTCCACAATAGCCAAACTATGGGAAGAACCTAGATGTCCATCAACAGAAGAATGGATAAAGAAGATGTGGTGTATATATATACACAATAGAATACTATGCAGCCATCAAAAAATGAAATCTTTCCATTTGCAATGATGTGGATGGAACTGGAAGGTATATTGCTGAGTGAAATCAGTCACTCAGAGAAAGACAATTATCATATGATCTCCCTGATATGAGGAATTTGAAAGGCAGGACGGGGGGGTCATTGGAGGTAGGGAGGGAAAAAATGAAACCAGATGGGATCAGGAGGGAGACAAACCATAAGGGACTCTTAATCACACAAAACTGAGGGGTGCTGGGAGGTGTGGGAGTAGGGATAGAGTGGTTGGGTTATGGACATTGGAGATGGTATGTGCTATGGTGAGTGCTGTGAAATGTGTAAGCCTGATGATTCACAGTCCTGTACCCCTGGGGCAAATAATAAATGTTAATTAAAACAATTTTAAAATAAAAAATACAATAAAATAAAATTATGCTATGTTCACTCCTTGGGTAACTGCCAAACATCTGGTCCACCATGGGCCCATGGACCTGGAAGCCACACATCAGGACTCTACTAGGCTAAGCATGCACCTGGACAGCTGGCTCACTATGTACCCGTGGACATGGAGACCAACAAAGGAGCTCTGGGCTAAGCCAAGCAGACCTCTAGACATGTGGCTTACCATATGCCCTAGATCCCTGAGACCAACAGCTCAGCTCTTTGCCTGGCCAAGGGGGTACCTTGACAAAAGGCTCACCAAGTGCCCTTGGACCAGGAGACCAAAAACTGAGCTGTCTGGTGGCTTAAGCAGCACCGTGATAGTGGGCTAAATGTGTGCCTTTGTACCTTGAGCCCAAGAAATGAGATCTGGGCTAGGACACGCAGACACCTAGATAGGAGGCTCACCGTGTGCCCCTGGACTGGGAGACCAGCAACTCAGGTCCTGGCTTGGCCAAGTGGCGACCTTGGCAACAGGCTTCCCATGTGTCCTTAGACCTGGAGAACACAACTGCACTGTCTAATGGGATAAGCAGGCATGTTGACAGTCAGTATGCCTGGTACACTTCGACCTGGAGACCAACAATCCACCTCTGTGACCAGCCAAGGAGGCAGCTTCAAAATAAATGATTCTTGCTACAAACAGCAGCATGGTTGAATTTTCAAAAATTTGTTCAGAGCAAAAAAAAAAAAAAAAAATTCCTACAAACAAAATTACATACAATATAAATTCTTCAAAACTGAAACTAGTCTAAGTAACATGAGAAAATCCCATAGTTGTGTGGGTACACAGTGAAGAAGGGAAGTGGAAGGAGGAATTCCAGAGAAAATACAGGAAGTTTTATGGAGAATTGATTTGTTCACTCTGGATAATGTTGATTCTGACACCCATGTTTATCCCATCACACACTCTGCCTATATGCCGTTCATTCTGTTCAAGCACACTCACCAAAATTCTTACAAATTCTCCCAGAGATGACTTGGGAGAAACACAAAGACATTGAAATGTTAGAAAATACACCTGCACAAACCCTGATGCTCTCTATATTTCAGGGCAACATAAAGAAGGTAAAGTCATCCCATCCCCATTACAGGAGGGGTTCCACATTCCTCACCAGCCTGCCCACTCTGTCCTCCAGGTGGTTCAGGGGACAGTGTGTCCTGTGGGGATGAGCACAGGGCCACATACTGGGGCTCACTCTCACCCTGTGTGTGCTCCTGGACACCTCA
>NW_022634670.1:0-3293 GCF_010015895.1 Lontra canadensis
GAAGGGGTCCCCTAGGGCTGGCAGCACCTCGGGCGGCGATGGGTCCCAAGTCGGAATCGTGGGGGAGGGGAGGGATCGTGGGCTGGGAGTGGGTGGCGAGCTCCCCTAACCACCTCCCTTGGACTCTAACAGGCGGGGTTGGGGTCCCGTCCCAGCCCCCCACTGATCCTGTGCTTGCGCCCCTCCCCTTCTAGACTCCCCCATCCTCCCTCCCCACCGTTCCCTAATATGGAGGCACAGTGTGGAGTCTGGGCACTGTCACCACCCAGCTTTCCTGGGACCAGCAGCACTACAGCAATCACAGGGCCCCTCTGGTTACCCCAGCCACCTGGGCCAGCCGGGGGCGTTTCCAGGGCAGTGCTCCTCCCCGGACCCACACCCCTTCTTCCTTCTTCTGCTTCTTCTGCACCTCTCAGGGCACCCCTACCCACCTTCCCAACAGGACCGGGGCTGCTAGACACAGTCTCCAGTGGCTGGGGCACGTCCTGCTTCTCCTAGTGTCCTCTCGGCTCAGCCACAGGGCCTTCCAGAGAGCAGACCTCAGCGCCTGTCTGGGTATCCAGGAAGCAGTGAGCAGGGCTTTGTCTGTGCAGAGAGGACGTTTCCCCTCCTTTCTTGAAGAATCAAGCCAAGGCGGGAGCACCCGTGTGTGTGCCTCTGGCATTTGTACAATGATGGCCAGTGAAGCATCAGAAAGAAGAGCCCACACACTTTTCTTTCTCCAGTTCCAGACCCCTGCCCCTGCCTGCTCTCTTCTTTAAGCTTTCCAACCCGTCTTGAGGCCAATGTCCTGTGATTTCGGTCCAGAGCCCAAACAAGGAGGCAAGGTGCCCCAGCTTGTATAGTGTTTGTGTTATAAAGGTATATACATGGAGATTATGTGTGTGTGTGTGCACGCGCGTGTGTGTGTGCACATGTGCGAGGAGATTATCCTTTTTTGTATTCTCGTGCTTTAACTAGCTCACTTGTACATATACTCTCCCACTGTTGCCCTTCAGCAACAGTCACTTCTCTTGGGACAGACCAAATGCTGGGGGTGATGTGGAGCAGCAGAAATTCTCACCCTTACTTACTGGGATGAAAATTGTTCGACCAGGTTTAAGACACTGACATTGTTTCTTACACATATAGACGTATTCTGCGGTATCATCCAGCAGCCATAGGGGTATTTCCCCAAAGAAGTTGAAAACTATGTCCACACAAGAACCTACGCATCGATGTTTATAAGTGCCTTTCTCATAATTTCCTAAATACGGATGCAACGAAGATGTCTTTTAGTAGGTTGATGGATACACTCTAGGACATCCAGATAATGGAATATTAGGGGCCACTCAAAAGAAATGAGGTATCAAGCCATGAAAAGATATGGAGAAAACTGAGATGCCTATTGCAAAGTGAAATGGTCGATGTGGAAAGGCTCCATTTTGTACGTTTCCAATTCAATGACAGTCTATAAAGGGACATTTATGGAGACACGAAAGCGATCGCTGGTTGCCTGGGGCTGTGTGGGGAGGAATGAATCGGCAGAGTCGTGAATATGCTCTGTGTGGTACTGTCCTGATGGATACATGTCATCCCACTTTCGTGCAAACCCACAGAAAACGAAAAGCAGATGTGAACATTGGTGGTACTTTGGCTATGGGGATACTTTGGTACTTTGGATGGTGGGCTTTGGATGACTATGATGAGTCACGGACCTTCCTCAGGGATGACCACTGTTTCACTCTGGTGGGGGATGTTGCTATTATGGGAGTCTCCGTAGGTGTGCGGCAGTGGATCAGTGGGAAATCTGTGTACTTTCCTCTCTGTCTCTGTGCGCCTGAATGTGTTCTACAAAATGTAAACTCCCTTATTTTTTTTTTAATTTTTTAAAAAGATCTTATTTATTTATTTGACAGAGAGAGGGAGAGAGACCACAAGTAGGCAGAGAGGCAGGCAGAGAGAGGGGGGAAGCGGGCTCCCTGCTCAGCAGAGAGCCCGAGGCGGGGCTGGATCCCAGGACCCTGAGATCATGACCTCCGCTGAAGGCAGAGGCTTAACCCACTGAGCCACCCAGGCGCCCCACAAAATGTAAGTCCTTTAAAAGACATACAATGTGAACAGCAATACCTGAACAAGAGAATAGGAGAAAGCCCTAGGGTGACACTTCGCGGAGTGCTGCTGGGCCGGGGACGTGGGGAGTAGCAGGGATGTCAGGAGGGAATGTAGACTGCCTGGATGCCAGGGAAAGCATGGGTAGTGGGAACGATTTTCAACTTCTGCCCCTGCTTCCTTGCAGAAATCCGATGCAGGACCTCAGAGGATACGTGCCAGTAGCTCTGGGGAAGTATGAGGACAGCAGAGAAAACGGCATTGACAGAGGCAGATGGGTCTGGATTCTGGGCTTTAGCTATCTAAAATCAGCTTAAGAGGTGAGGACAGCCTTTTCAAAAGATTGCTGGAAGAGGATATAAAGACTAGACCAGAAATAGATGTGAGTTTCAAAACAAATGACATATAGTAGAAGTTAAGGTCTTTCATAAAAGACATATACACATAGTCTACACATATATACATACATACCTATAAAAATGCATCTATAGCAAGAACATACGTGCATACATGTCTGTCGATGTCCATACATATGTGATATACACATGCATGTGGACCTAAACACATACAACGTACAGCCAGCCTATATGAATATATGCAGTACACACACTGGGTAGAGGCGGACAGTGTGTTTCTTACGATGAACGAGCACGACAAAGGAAAACTCACTGCAGCGGACGCTGCAACAGTGGATAACCCTAAAACCCTGGGACCGAACCCCAAACCTCCTGCAGCTGCTCAGCCTCGTCAGTAAATTAAATGTTTTTATAAACTCTTCAGACTGTTCCTGAAGTCTGGCGGCTGGCGAAGGGACCCCTTGGAAGGAACGCTTCTCCTCCGACCCTGCCCCACGGTCACGGGCGCTGCAGGTCCACATCAGGCATCTGTCCCGTGACTGCGTGTGTCCCACAAGGGTAGAGGAGGGCCTCCTGGGGGAGGGCCGAGGGGTCCCATGTCCCAGCGCACTGTGTCCCTGCCAGCAGCCCTGAGACACCCCGGGCCCCGGGAGCAGGTGCGGCACAAGCCCCGCAAACCATCCCGCTGGGGCTCAGGTCTGCGGTCAGCGGGGGCCCAGTGCTGCCAGAGGGCAGGCGAGGCGCCCAGGGGGACTGAGGGACCCTCCTCCCCGCTCCCCTGCTCCCACCTCGCCCACCCGGGACCCATCGCCGCCCGAGGTGCTGCCAGCCCTAGGGGACCCCTTC
>NW_022634671.1:0-3291 GCF_010015895.1 Lontra canadensis
TTGTTTGCAAAGACATGGTTGGAGGCAAACCCAGATGCTGACAGAGGGTGGAGGAAGATGGGAAAAGCTAGGCTTTTCCATCGCAACTGCACAAGAGGCCTAGGCCAGGCCTGTGCAATGCCACAGAGGGCCCAGGAAGCCAGGTGCTCCATAATATTGCAGAGAGCTCAGTCGGACTTGTCCTGAAGTCCACACATGCTAGATCCTCCACTAACTCAGGAGAACCTAAAGGTGCTCAGGGTCTTGGCCTGAACAAGATGACCCTCTGCATGGTACATAATCTGCAAGATATACCCGCCAGGCAATAGGGACTGACTCAGCCAAAGAAAACCTACATGGAATTTAACTACAGACAAACGTGTTGTGGGAAGCTCAAGGCCTCCGGAGACATAGACGGGGTGGGGGACGGGGGTGGGTAGGGGTGGGTGCAGGGATTGCTGAGGCCTTAACTGTTGGCCAAGCTCACTATCATCTATTTTTCCTTTCAAGTGCAGGGGCCAGGGTCAGGGAGGATAGAACCCAGTGTCTTCCCACTCTGCCACTGGAAAAGAAGAGCCCTCTCCCCCTTCATCCACCATGCTGCAGCTCTGGGGTGTGGGAAACTACCACCCATGGGCCCAATGGGACCTCCCCCCATATTCTTTCAATCCAGTGTGACTGGGACACTAGTTATGGATGGTCAGTCTGTGGCTGCTTTCAAGCCACAATGCAAGAGTGGAGTCATTGTCATGGACACCACATGGACTGCAACACCTAATAGAAAATCATTACAGAAGACTTTCCAGAAAAGTCTGAGCCGATCCCTGGTATCAAATCCTAGGATTATGTCCCTTCTTTGAGAAGAATGTAGCACCTTCTGGGTGAAATCTAAGTTCTTCAAACCCAGAGGCCAGGACTCCCATCCTTTTAGCCACAATGCCACTTCCATCTTCTTCTACTGACACCTTGAAGGGCATGTCTACAGGTCTGCCACCCAACGGGAATTCACTGTCGTTTCCATGTAGTGATGTTCAGAAGCAGAGGTATAAGTATGATTTGAAAAGGTTAGCGTGTGTTTCCTCTTTGGTAGCCACAGTGTGCAAGGAGGATACAACACAGCAGCATGCTTTCTGTCCCGCAGGAATGACCACACAATATGGTTGCATAGTGATCTCAGAAGGAAGCCACCTTCGTAGAACAAACTTCATCTCAGAGGATTACCAAGTCCCTTGTCCTGGACACTAGGTTCCACCATGGCCGGGGGCACAGAGAGGGACAGAGACTCCCCCTGCCCATCAGGGTCTTGAAGGGACACCTGCTATTCCAGGACAAAAGATCCCGAAACCATTCATCCACCTGTCATCCAGCCAGGCATCTGTGAGAGAGATCTACTCCAAGCAGAAAAGACAGCCCAAGAGACAACAAATGACAGACTTGTGTGACAAGTGCCATGACAGGGGACACTCAAGAGAACTGGTGGTGTGCAGGGTTGGCCAGACGTGGGGTTAGGGGGACAGGGAATGCTCCAGGAGGGTGATCACAGCTGTGTCACTATGGGGGAATCTTGGGAGGACTGGGGGCGTGCAGGGTTGGCCAGACCGGGGGGTAGGGGGACCAGGGGTGCTCCAGGACGATGTCACAAATGTGCCCTTGGGTGGCTACATGTGTCAGTGTGACTGGGCATTGGCCAGACCAGAAATGATAGCACGGGCAAGAGGCAGTGTCCCTAAACTGTCTGCTGCAAGGCAAAAGTTGGTAAGGAGATCTCTTTCAGCACAATTTCATGTCACATGCGTCCATGAGTCCATAAAGCTGATCGTGTAGAACATGAAGTACATAGTTGGCTATGGGTTTCAAACCTGAGGTGCCGGGGACAGAGCACACTTGATCTTTCTTTTGGCTGCTTTCAGCATAGGATGACTTTTCCCGCCTTCATCTCTGACCTCAGGACAGGGAGCAAAGGCAACACAGATCTACACGTCAAAATGTCAACAGAAATCTGCAAACCCAAGTTCTCCCAGGAGCGAAAGGTTCAGGACCAGGGTGACGAAAGGGGAGGCCAATGGTAAGGAATCAAAGGAATGTGTCACGTGCATGGGAGCTGGCCACTTCTCTACGTGTCTGAAGCAAGCCGTGCCTGACAGGAGGGAGTCCCACCTGCACCTCGTCCATCTGTTTTCTGCCCTTGAGCAGAGCGGACGATGTGTTGAGCTGGGTGTGGCTGTCGGGAGGGAGATGGCCAGCTGGCCACAGAGGCTACCTGCCAAGTACCTAGAGGACCAGCTGCTGGTCCTCAACTCCAATGATACAATAATTATGTTTAGTCACCTATTTCCGGGGTCAGGTCATGTGCTCAGTGCCTTGCTGATTATATCCTCTCCCATTGTATTTTTTTAAAAACACCTTAGGCAGGTAAGATTGACATACAAAAAGCTGCCCCTAGTTAATGTGTATAAATTGACCCTGCCCCTAACCCTAATATCTAGTTAAGAGACACTCTATTTTGAAAACTGCTCATAAATTAGAGGATGGTTTTTAGGAGCTAAGGAATTCAGGGACCAACCCTCTTCTGTCTCATTCTCCCTGGAATTCTGTAAATCAGAACCCATTCGGCCACATGCCATCTGGAGAGTGGCCACACGGGGGCAGCAGTCGGTAAACAGTGCCCCTAACCCCATGGCAAAGCCCTTTCTTCCTTCATGCTGTCAAACCTTGTTCACTCAGTGTTTACAAACCATGGTAGAGATGACGAAAAGTGTGACTTTGTTGAATTTTTTAAAACCCAAACTAATTCTTTCAACCTGTTAAGAATAGAAGATGTTTTCTCAAATCTAGGACTCAGAGAGCACATGAAGGCCCTGAGGCCTGGGAAAGGGCTATGACGATGGAATCTATTCAGGTCAACTTAGGAAACAAGGACGGCTTCTTCTCCACTTCCTTGCAGGAAGAACTTGTGTCAATTAACAGCCCTGAATCCACACAAAATAGTGCAGCACAGAGGAAAACAAAGGAGAATCAACAGCCTCCAGAAGCCAAGAAAGAGCCACACCCAGGAACCAAGAAGATAGACCAGAAGGGCCAATTTGCATTTCTGTACATCCTCTGGAGCTAGAATGCCTGCGGGGGTCATGGGTCAGGCCAAGCACACACACCCCGATGCTGCACTGTTGGAAGCTGTGACCAACATCCCAGTGCCCCCCTTCACGAGACACCCCCTATCCCCTGACAACTCCAGCCTGCTTCTTGGATCTTCCATTCCCCTTTTGGACCCCATCGTTCACTTTTCCCATCACTGCCATCATACAGAGTATG
>NW_022634672.1:0-3290 GCF_010015895.1 Lontra canadensis
AAAAAAAAAAAAACCCAGCCAAAATGAATCCCAAATATAAGATTTATATACTTCCAGAACAAAAACAAATACACAGAAAAACTTACAGAAGAAATAGCTTGGGAGGTGGTTATAAATTCTCAGTGTGGGCAAGGAAGGTTATTTTGATTCTTCCTGGATGTATCTTGATATCTTTGTTGAAGGACACAACTTTCCTGAGATAAAGGGGGATTAAAACCAGTTTATACATAGGGGTAGCATTGATTGGGGAAAGGGGATTTCCTTGAAGCTTATCTGTACATGAATATTAAAAAAAAAATAGAAAAGCAAAAGAAAAACACAGTTATATGTATCCAAAAAAGTTCAAGTTAAAAGGTTATTATGGAATTTGTTGTAGTGAACATCTCATTGTGATGGTAAGTAGGTTAAAAATTATTTAAAAAAATTGAACAGAATGAGAATAGTGGGGACGAATTAAAAATAAAAGTTGTATCTATGAAGCAGTGGTAATTGTCCTCTTGGTTTTATTGGGGGGCTGGGATAAGTCCTGGTTTTGGGGGAATGGGCCTGCAACCTGGTTTTTCAGGCAGTCTTGCTAGGGTTGAGTCTTTCTGCCCCTTATCAAGGGGCTGGGCTCTGAGGCAAGTGGTTTTTCAGCCTTTTGTTTTCTGGGGGTTTTTCTTTGTTCTTGTTGTTGTTGTTTCCTCCCCTTTGTGACTTTTGGCGATTCTTCGGAGGATTGGAGAAAAGCAAACTGCACCCAGACCTCCATTTCAGAGAGAAGCTTCATTCTCTTCCCCTCTGGGTGCTCCAGAACACATAAACTTCCCCTCTGCCACTGGCAGATCACGTCCACACTCACATACTCAGGGGTCGCAAGAGCTCCCGATTGTGCCCAGGTGTTACCCAAACCACGAGAAGTACTGGTCCAGAGAGATGGCTTTCAGCATACTCCCAGTCCAAGAAAGCAATGCCTAGTGCCTGCAAGGACCTACCCCAGGGGAGGGGGTGGAGAGCCCCTGAGACCCCGGTCATGCATCATGCATCATGCATGCAGAGTGTAAAAGGATGTGGTTCTAGAGAGCACTGGCTGGGGTCCCCACAAGACTTTCTCACATGCACCGCCACTGAGATGCTCTCAGGCATGCCAGTGGTTCAGGGATCAGGGCCTGATTTCTTTGCTGCACTCTCTCTGGCTCAGCACCAGCGGTGGCCAACCTGGGTCCATGGGCTTAAGCTCCTGTCTCTAACCGCCCAACTCCACTAATTGTCCCTTAAGATCTTTGGTTCTTTCCAGTACTTTCAACCAGACTCCAAGTTAATACTGACCACCAATCACAGGGCACTCTCGTATAGGAGTATTATTTTCCAATGGGTCACTTCTGGAGGCTCCATCCCCCCTCTGTTTATCTATCAATATCCGTCTGATGTACCACTCCACTTTACCTGCCCACTGGTGTCTACTGCCCCTGTAGAGATCAAGAACTGTATAATTCAAATCTCAAGCTGATTTAATGGTTGATCATAGTTCTGTGGTACATAATTGGCTCACTTTAGGGGACCCATTGAAACAGCACCTAAAACCTTCAACCTACCCCAACCCAATATTCCTTCATCTCTTAGAAAATCAGCTGGGCAAGATATATTCAGGGCACTAAATGAGAAGAACATGCAGCCAAGAATACTTTATCCAGCAAGACTGACATTCAAAATGGATGGAGAGATAAAGAGTTTCCAAGACCGGCAAGGCTCAAAAGAGTATGTGACCACCAAGCTGACACTGCAGGAAATATTAAGGGGATGTTCTATAAAAGAGAAAAAAATCCTAAAAATATCATTGAACAGAAATATAGAGACAATCTACAGAAAGAAAGACTCCAAAGGTAACACGATGTCAATAAAAACGTATCTATCAATAATCACTCTCAAGGTGAATGGCCTAAATGCACCCATAAAATGACACAGGGTTGCAGATTGGATAAAACGACAGGACCCATCCATATGTTGTCTACAAGAAACCCATTTTGAACCTAAAGATACACCCAGACTGAAAGTGAAGGGATGGAGAAGCATCTTTCATGCCAATGAGCCTCAAAAGAAGGCCGGGGTAGTGATTCTCATATCAGATAAATTAGATTTTAAACTAAACACTGTAGTCAGAGATGCAGAAGGACAGTACATAATTCTTTTTTTTTATAATTTTATTTTTTATAAACATATATATATATTTTTCCCCCCCAGGGGTACAGGTCTGTGAATCTCCATGTTTACACACTTCACAGCACTCACCATAGCACATACCCTACCCAATGTCCATAACCCCCCCCAACCCCCCTCTGCCCAGCAACCCTCAGTTTGTTTTGTGAGATTAAGAGTCACTTATGGTTTGTCTCCCTCCCAATCCCAACTTGTTTCATTTACTCTTCTCCTACCACATTAACCACCCATGTTGCATCTCCTCTCCCTCATATCAGGGAGATCATATGATAGTTGTCTTTCTCTGATTGACTTATTTCGCTAAGCATGATACCCTCTAGTTCCATCCACATCGTTGCAAATGGCAAGATTTCATTTCTTTTGATGGCTGCATAGTATTCCATTGTATATATATACCACCTCTTCTTTATCCATTCGTCTGTTGATGGACATCTAGGTTCTTTCCATAGTTTGGCTATTGTAGACATTGCTGCTATAAACATTCGGGTGCACGTGCCCCTTCGGATCACTACGTTTGTATCTTTAGGGTAAATACCCAGCAGTGCAATTGCTGGGTCATAGGGTAGTTCTAATTTCAACATTTTGAGGAACCTCCATGCTGTTTTCCAGAAAATGTCTATGCTACCTAAAGCAATCTACACATTTAATGCAATTCCTATCAAAGTACCATCCATTTTTTTTCAAAGAAATGGAACAAATAATGCTAAAATTTATATGGAACCAGAAAAGACCGCGAATAGCCAAAGGAATATTGAAAAAGAAAGCCAGAGTTGGTGGCATCAAAATTCCAGACTTCAAGCTCTATTACAAAGCTGTCATCATCAAGACAGCATGGTACTGGCACAAAAACAGACACATAGATCAATGGAACAGAATAGAGAGCCCAGAAATAGACCCTCAACTCTATGGTCAACTAATCTTCGACAAAGCAGGAAAGAATGTCCAATGGAAAAAAGACAGCCTCTTCAATAAATGGTGTTGGGAAAATTGGACAGCCACATGCAGAAAAATGAAATTGGATCATTTCCTTACACCACACACGAAAATAGACTCAAAATGGATGAAGGACCTCAATGTGAGAAAGGAATCCATCA
>NW_022634673.1:0-3289 GCF_010015895.1 Lontra canadensis
TTTTAAGTAATGGGCTAGATCCCAAACCCAGCCTTTTTTTTTTTTTTAAAATATGAAAGTTTCCTTTTTTCATATTGCATTGCCTTATGAAAATTGCTGGCCAAGTGTCTCACTTTTGGAAATAGCTTTTGTATTAAAATATACAGGAAGGAAGGGCTGTTGATGATGGGAAGTGATTTAAATGTCCCTTAAAGTGATTTCAGGGGTGATTATGTTTAGATACTTTTTTAGGTCATAAATGGGAACACATGATGGTACAAGAATATATGGAGGCTGTTCAGAGTATGTTCTGTTGCCTTTGGAAACTGCAATTTCCAGATGCCTTTGAGTTCTGGTTTTAGAAGATCACTATTTTCAGACCCACTAATAAAATGTAGATGAAAGTAAAATTCTTAATATTGCAGCCCCCAGAATGATTCCTAAATAGTGGAAGATCTTTATCATATATAATTCATACCCTGCTCGACATAGGCAAATACTTTCATGGTTTAGTGAAGATCCAGAATATTATAAATACCTTAACCAGAATTTTACGATTTATAAACTGATCATATGAATGAATCAGAAAGAAATGTATTGACGGTAGTCTTGATAGGTCTGGACGGTTCTGGTTGCTCTCAAAGAAAAAAATACCGACATTTATGTGCATGTGTCCAAAGACATATGCACAACGTTTGATTTCTTAGTGATATTATTTTATTATTTAAAAATATTTGGATGGTTAGAGTTACCATGAGATTCTTTTAATCTGTTGTAATTCTATGTGTCTTTATCATATTTTAGCTGGTATTCAAACTAGGCTTTTAAAGTTTGGAAGCAAAAACCCTGTTGTTATAAGTTAGATAATTATCTCTACATTGAAAAAATATATTTCAAGGTTTTTGTTTTTTTTTTCATGCCATGGGCCTTTCAGAAAAATGTTTTTAAATGCATAAAGTACATATATTAAAAATTGATTAATCATTTTTAATACACATATCAAAACATTTTTGGAAGTTGTGATAGAATATATGTGCTTGTTATGAAGGTTTAGTATTACAAGACCTGTAATTCTGAAATATTGACAGTATAAACGGTATTGATATATTGGCAACACTTAAAGTGTCCCCAACTTAGATGATTCACCTTAGGATTTTGGACTTTACTGTGGTTCAAGAGTGACACACATTCAGTAGAGACCACACTTCAGCGAATTCTGAATTTGGAGCTTTCCCTGCGCTAGGGATAGGCAGTACAATCCTCTCTCATGATGCTGGGCAGTAGCAGTGAGCCCCAGCTCCCATATGGCCACTTGATCATGAAGACAAACAACCGATCCACTTACAGCTACTCTGTACCCATACAGCCATTCTGTGTTTTACTTTCAGCACAGCATTCAAGCCATCACATGACGTATGCAACACTTCATTATACAACAGGCTTTGTGGGAGGATGATTTTGCCCAGCTGTGGGAAAATGTAAGCGTTCAGAGACAGTTAAGGTAGGTGAGGCTAAGCTGTGAAGTTCAGCAGGTAAGGTGTATTAAGTGCACTCTCAGTTTATGCTATGTTCAACTCGTTCAACTCTGTTCAACGGATTTATCTGGACATAATGCCATCGTAAGTCAAGGAACATCTTTAATGTGATAGGAAAAGATCTGCTCTCTGTTGGCGACAAGGCCCAGCAACTGCTAATCACACTGGACGTGTTGCGTATATCCACAATGAAAAGACATGCTAAACTTCAGCGGAATGTTAGTGAAAAGGTAAATGTAATTTTTTCCACCCAAATTCATCCTATGCATGAACCCCACATCCCGAAAGCCTGTTAATAGGTTTTCTAAAAGTTTGTGTCAACAATGATTATTTGCTGTTACTGTATGCTAAGGGGCCTCTACTATAGTATCTTCAGAACATTTAAAGTAGACTAAACATTTTTAAAGAACAAGCAGACACATGTTTTGGTGTCTAATTTGGTGGAAGGCTTATTTCTCAGGCACAGAACACTAAGGCAGGTGGCCCTCCTCTGTAATGTAATTCAAGGGCCCAGATTTCTTCCACCTGTGTCTGCTTTCGCATCTAGGGCCTTGCTGTTGTCTAAATTCTGCAGATAGAACGGGAAGAGGATGTGAAACCAGCACTCCAGCTTCTTAAAAAGCTTTGGCCCAGAGTTGGCACAACACCCCCCCCCCCAACATTTCCCATGGCAAGAATGAGTCACATGGTCCCATCTGGGCATCACTTCCGCTAGCAACTCTATACAGCGGAGTGGACAGCACAAAATTTGGGTGGACGGTTAGCTGTAGCTACCAAAGTTTTCTCTTAGAGCCTTTGCACGGTAGAGCTGGGGAAGTTTTCCTAATACTGTACCATCCTTCACATTCCAAGATGAACCCTACTTGGTTTTGGTGGGTGGTGGTTTTTCTAAATTGCCAAGCTGGAGGAGAGGAAAACAAACAAAAGCAACTGGCAGGTCTTGCTCTGCAAATGGAAGCACCTTAGCTGCAAACCTGAGTCATCTTTGAGCTGTCCTTCTCTTTCCTCCGCAAAGGTCATCTATCAGCTGCTGCGCCCTATTTCTATCTCCTGAGTACTACTTAAATCCGACTGCCCCTGCCACAGCCTCACTTCAGAGCCTCATCAGTTCTTTCCTGGATGACGTCTACAATAGCCTTCTGACTGAACATTCGGTCTACAGCTTTGTCCTTCTTCCAGGGCCATCTTCTCTACCAAGGTTCTCAAATTCTGAAAACTTCATACCTTTCTCAGTAAACAAACCGAACACACATCTCAACACATGCACTTTGACTTCTTTATATGTCATGCTTCCTCTTTCCCCATTACGTTTGTCCCAAAATGCTGATTTTAAAATGGAGAGATTAAAATATACATAGAAATAGGAGTTTTAACATGATCTTCTCCACCCAGTGGATTACTTGATACACACCTGTATCAGTCTGGGTTCTGTCAGGTCTCTTAAGATGCTACAATGTTACAGGACTGAGGGGTTAACAGAAGAATTACAGCTCACCTGGATGAGGCAGAAGCTGGGAAGTGAAGGTCTGTCTGCAAAGGGGTGGTCAGAGCGAGGGAGAAACAGTCACTGTCTCAACTGGAAGCATAAAACCTGGGGTTTACAGGAGTCTGAGGAGCAATGGGTCTGACCACGACGAGCCCTGTGAAATGGGCGCTCCCACACAGGGCTCCCGTAAACACTTATACAGAACTGTCCCCGTGACTCCCACAACCTTCTGAGTATAATGGCCTGCGTTTCACCTGGGCCTGCTAAATCTCCACAAGCTCCTCTCATC
>NW_022634674.1:150-3286 GCF_010015895.1 Lontra canadensis
AAAAAAAAAAAAAAAAAGACTACAAGAGAACAACCACCACTACTTCATAGGACTTTTATTTTTAACTCGTTCCCACTATTCTGGCTCATTTTTTAAAAATATAGATTTTTTTTTTAACCTATTTACCATCACAGTGAGATGTCCAGTACATCAAATTCCATAATAACCTTCTAACCTGAACTTTTTGATACATACACCTGTGTTTTTCTTTTGCATTTCTATTTTTTAAATTTCTTTTTTAAAATTTTAGTTTAGTTTAGTCTAGTTTATTCCTTTTTTATTTTTATTCTCTAATATTCATATAGAGTTAAACTTGAAAGTAATCCCCTTTCCCCAATCAATATTACCCCTATAGGTAACCCAATTTTTAATCCACCTTTATCTTAGAAAAGTTGAGTCCTTTAACAAAGATATCAAGATACACCCAGTAAGAATCAAAACAACCTTCCTCACCCACACTGAGAATTTATAACCACTCTCCCATCTTTTTCTTCCACCAGTGTTTCTGTGTTTTTGTGTTTTTCCTGATCGTATATAAATCTTACACTTGGGGTTCTTTTTGACGAGGTTCTTCCTTTATTTGCTTATATATACATATATATATATTTTTTTTCTCTTGTCATATACTTTTATCAGTCTTTTTGTTTGTCTGTTTTTGTTTGTATACCTCATAAATCTTACCTTAGGGCCCATTTGGGCTGAACCTTCTCTAATATCTTCCCTTTCTTTCCTGTCTCTCTCTCTCTCTTTTCTTTTTCTTTTCTTTTTTCTCTCATTTGGGTGGGGAATCCTGATTGCTCAGAAGTGTTCCAGGGTACACCTTGACTGCACCATGGTCAATATATCCAGCTACATCTGTTCAGTCATCTCTCACCAAAATGACTAGGAGGAGGAACGACCAACAGAAGAAAAATACAGAGGATGGACCTTCTGCAACAGAGCTAATGGCTATCAACATAGACAATATGTCGGAAAGAGAATTCAGGCTAACAATTATCCAGGCAATAGCTAGGTTGGAGAAAGCCATGGATGACCAAACAGAATTGATTAGGGCCGAACTGAAAGCGACCATAGAGGATGTTCACAATGTTAGGGCAGAGCTAAAAGCTACCAGGGATGAGATTCATAATGCTCTCAATGAGTTCCAACTAATCTAAATTCTCTCAAAGCTAGGGTAACTGAGACAGAAGATAGAATTAGTGATCTGGAGGACAAACAAATAGAGAGAAAGGATCAGGAGGCAGCCTGGAACAAACAGCTTAGAAGCCACGAAAACAGAATCAGGGAAATAAATGATGCCATGAAAGGTTCCAATGTCAGAATTATTGGAATCCCTGAAGAGGAGGAGAAAGAAAGAGTCTAGAAAATATAGTGGAACAAGTTCTTCATGAAAATTTTCCCAATCTCACGAATGGAACCAGCGTTCATGTACTAGAGGCCGAACAGTCTCCCCCCAAGATTATAGATTCCAAAAAAAATCAAGGCACCTGATAGTCAAATTGAGGAATCATAATTGTAGATATAATCTCTTGAAAGCCGCTAGGACAAAGAGGCTCCTTACTTACAGAGGAAAGCCCATCAGAATAACATCAGACCTGTCCACAGAGACCTGGCAAGCCAGAAAGGGCTGGCAAGATATATTCAGGGCACTAAATGAGAAGAACTTGAGCCAAGAATACTTCACCCAGCAAGACTGACATTCAAAATGGATGGAGAGATAAAGAGTTTCCAAGGCTGGCAAAGCTTAAAAGAATATGCAACCACCAAGCCGACACTGCAGGAAATATTAAGGGGGCTTCTATAAAAGAGGAAAAATCCTAAGAATAGCATTGAACAGAAATACAGAGACAATCTACGGAAAGAAAGACTTCAAAGGTAACATGATGTCAATAAAAACGTATCTATCAATAATCACTTTCAATGTGAATGGCCTAAATGCGCCCATCAAATGAAACAGGGTTGCAGATTGAATAAAACGACAGGACCCATCCATATGTTGTCTACAAGAGACCCATTTTGAACCTAAAGATACACCCAGACTGAAAGTGAAGGGATGAAGTAGCATCTTTCATTACAATGGGCCTCAAAAGAAGGCTGGGTAGCGATTCTCATATGAGATAAATTAGATTTTAAACTAAAGACTGTAGTCAGAGATACAGAAGGACACTACATCATTCTTAAAGGGACTATTCACCAAGATGATCTAACACTTGTAAATATCTATGCCCCCAATATGGGAGCAGCCAATGACATAAGAAAACTGTTAATCAAGATAAAGAGTCATCTTGATATGAATACATTAATAGTAGGAGATCTTAACACACCTCTCTCAGAAATAGACAGATCATCAAAGCAGAAAATCAATAAAGAATCAAGAACATTGAATGACACATTGGACCAGATGGACCTCATGATATATACAGAACATTCCACCATCAAACAACAGAATACTCATTCTTCTCAAGTCCACATGGAACCTTCTCCAGAATAGACCTCATACTGGGTCACAAATCAGGACTCAACTGATACCAAAAGTCTAAGATTATTCCCTGCATATTCTCAGATCACAATGCTTTGAAACTGGAGCTCAATCAAGGGAAAGTTTGGAAGGAACTCAAACACCTGGAAGCTAAAGACCACCTTGCTTAAGAATGCTTGGATCAACCAGGAGATCAAAGAAGAACCTAAACAATTCATGAAAACAAATGAGAATGAAGACACTTCAGTGCAAAACCTGTGGGATACAGCAAAGGCGGTCCTAAGGGGGAAATACATAGCCATCCAAGCCTCCCTCAAAAAATTTGAAAAATCCAGAACACACCAGCTGTCTCTACACCTTAAAGAACTGGAGAATCAACAAGAAATCAAACCAACTCCACACATAAGAAGGGAAATAATCAAGATTAGAGGTGAGGTAGCTGAGGTAGAGTTTCTACCTCTAATGAGGTAGAAACCAGAGATACAGTGGAACGTATCAATGAAACTAGAAGCTGGTTTTTTGAAAGAATCAATAAGATCAATAAACCATTGGCCACACTAATCCAAAAGAAAAGAGAGAAAGCCCAAATTCATAAAATTATGAATGAAAAGGGAGAGATCACAACTAACACCAAGGAAGTAGAAACAATCATCAGAA
>NW_022634675.1:0-3285 GCF_010015895.1 Lontra canadensis
GCAGGCAGCTTCCCACCCATTCCACACGATATGCTTTCATTAAGGTTACTCTGTCCTGTTGGTATGAGCAACCCAGATGAGAGAGCAGAAGCCATGAACTGTAAGGGAGCTGAGAAACAAGCCAGGCAGAAGAACCATCCAAATTCACAAGACACGTTCTCAGGCATCTCTAGCTTCTGGTGGAGTAGCTCAGTTCCAGCAACATAACAAATCAGTGAGCCCAGTGTACACAGACCTTGGAGAAAAACAAAACATAACTAGGTAAAAGCATAGTAAGAGCTTTTCAGGCAACAGGACAGGGCAACAATATGTGAATGTTTAAGAATTATGACTCTTTGTCTCTATGGAAACAGGAAGAAGATAAAAAGTACATATAATGACAAGACTCACCTGTAAGGAGATGGAGAATGCCTGTGGCAATGGTGGGATACTAGCTCCGGCAAATGCAAGCATAAAATCCAATCACAGCCCCAAAGTACATCAAATCTGGACAAAAAAGGTGAAAGAAACAGGCAAGGCCGAAGATCTGGTTTTGAGAAACGGGAAAAGAAAGATATATCATCACAATTTCAGACAGTTTTTTCACAATGACAGTTTCATGGACTAATTTGATCTTTTCTCAAAAAGTGAGAAAGGAAAGGAAGAGCCCCTTGATGGTGCAGTTGGTTGAGCATCTCACTCTCGGTTTCTGCTCAGGTGGTGATCTCGGGGTCTTGAGAAAGAGCCCTGTGCTGGGTTCATGCTCAGCGTGGATTCTCTTAATCTGCTTAAGATTCTCTCTCTTTCTCCCTCTGACCCTCCCCCAGCTTATGCTATCTCTCTCATTCTCTCTCTCTCTCTAAAATTAATTTTAAAATATTTTTTTTAAAGTGAGAAAGGAATACTTTAATATTGGGGATTCTTCTTTAAAACACTTTGTTCAGATGCTACCCAATAAAAGTAAAATGACACAAACAGTTAACAATTACTGAGGCTCACTGTGTCAGGCACTGTTCTGCACATGCTTGCATATTAATCCTCCCAAAAGACCTATGAGGGATTTATAAATTTTATAAATGAGGGAACTGAGGCAAGAGGTACAAATAGCTTGTACAAGGTAACACAGTAAGTGGTAGATCCAGCATTTGAAGCAAAAGCTTCTGGCTCCACATAAAAATAAATCTATATCCTTATAAGATCTCAAAGCAGGAATAAGAAGTAAATGAATGTTGATCATGAAAAACCCTTGAAGGAATATGCATAAAGCACAAAGCAGAGGATCTTAGCAGTCAATAAATGGCAGCTTTAATTACCATAATTTTCTTAACAATATGGGAAGATAGATGATAACCTTACAAACCAACCCTTCACATTTTTACATTATTTTAATTATTAGTAATGTCTTAATATCAACTCTAAACCAAATTTGATTTTCTAGGGCTCATTTTACTTTTTGGAACTACACAAGTCTTTTTTCCAGTTTTCCTCCAAACTCTGTCAATAGTAAACTTCTTCCTATATATTTGCAATACAAAATTGAATACCTTGAATAACATGGTTTAAGTGTACAGGCTGACATATATGCAGATTTTTAATAGAACAGTACTGTAAATGTATATTCTATTCCTTATGATTTTCTTAGTAAACATTCTCTTTTCTCTAACTTACATTATGTAAGAATACAGCATATAATACTTGTAACATACAAAATATGTCTCAATTGACCGTTTTATGTTGTTGGTCAGGCTTCTGATCAACAGTAGGCTGTTAATAGTTATGTTTTGGGGGAGTCAAAAGTTACACGTGGATTTTTGACTCTGTGAAAGGGCCAGTGCTCCCAACTCCTACATTATTCCTACTATTTTCATTAGTATGATATCTATACTTTTGTTACTACCACAGAAGACTGGATTAACATTTTTCTTTCTTTTTTTTTTTTTAAAGACTCCATTTATTTATTAGAGAGAGAGGTGAGCGAGCACAGGCAGAGTGGCAGGCAGAGGCAGAGGGCAAAGCAGGCTCCCTGCTGAGCAAGGAGCCTGATGTGGGACTCCATCCCAGGTCGCCGGGATCATGACCTGAGCCGAAGGCAGCCGCTTAACCAACTGAGCCACCCAGGTGTCCCTGGATTAACATTTTTCATAGCCCTGAACTTTGACCATATAGAGCTTGTAATCAACTTTTTTCGGATATCCCCATCTGAACTCAGGTAACTGAAATGTTTATCTCAAATATAGGAATTTATTATTTATCTAAATTTACTATTTGAGTACAGATTCTTTGCTGCTTTGGTTAGGTTTATTTCTACTTATCCTATAGTTATGGGTGAAATTGTAAATAGGATTAGCTCCTTAATTTCTCTTTCTTTTGTCTTGCTGTTGCTGAATAGAAATGCAACTGATTTCTGTGCATTGATTTTATTTCCTGACACTTTCCTGAATTCTTGTATGAGTTCTAGCAGTTTTGGAGTGGAGTCTTTTGGGTTTTCCACACGAAGTATCACATCATCTACAAAGATTGAGAGTTTGATTTCTTCTTTGCCAACTCAGATGCCTTTTATTTCTTTTTGTTGTCTGATTGCTGAGGCTAGGACTTCTAGTACTATGTGGAGTAGCAGTGGTGATAGTGGACAGCCCTGCTGTGTTCCTAACCTTAGGGGAAAGCTCTCAGTTTTTCCCCATTGAGAATGATATTCGCTGTGGATTTTCATGGATGGCTTTGTTGAAATTGTGGTATGTACCCTCTATTCCTACACTGTGAAGAGTTTTGATCAAGAAAGAATTCTGTACTTTGTCAAATATTTTTCAGCATCTATTGAGAGTATCATATGGTTGTTGTTCTTTCTTTTATTAATGTGTTATATCGCACTGATTTGTGGATGCTGAACCAAACTTGCAGTCCAGGAGTAAATTCCACTTGATCGTGGTGAATAATCCTTTAAATGTGCTGTTGGATCCTATTGGATAGAGTTTTGGTGAGAATTTTCACATCTGTGTTCCTTAAGGATATTGGTCTGTAATTCTCTTTTTGGCAGGGTCTTTGTCTGGTTTTGGGATCAAGGTAATGCTGGCCTCATAAAATGAGTTTGGAAGTTTCCCTTCCATTTCTATTATTTGGACAGACTCAGGGTAATAGCTATTAATTCTTCTTTAAATCTTTGGTAGAATTCCCTTGGGAAACCGTCTGGCCCTGGTCTCTTGTTTGTTGGGAGATTTTGGTTGACTGCTTCCATCTCCTTCCTGGTTATGGGTCTGTTCAGGTTTTCTGTTTCTCTCTGGTTCAGTTTTGGTAGTTTATATGTCTCTA
>NW_022634676.1:0-3285 GCF_010015895.1 Lontra canadensis
GCAGGCAGCTTCCCACCCATTCCACACGATATGCTTTCATTAAGGTTACTCTGTCCTGTTGGTATGAGCAACCCAGATGAGAGAGCAGAAGCCATGAACTGTAAGGGAGCTGAGAAACAAGCCAGGCAGAAGAACCATCCAAATTCACAAGACACGTTCTCAGGCATCTCTAGCTTCTGGTGGAGTAGCTCAGTTCCAGCAACATAACAAATCAGTGAGCCCAGTGTACACAGACCTTGGAGAAAAACAAAACATAACTAGGTAAAAGCATAGTAAGAGCTTTTCAGGCAACAGGACAGGGCAACAATATGTGAATGTTTAAGAATTATGACTCTTTGTCTCTATGGAAACAGGAAGAAGATAAAAAGTACATATAATGACAAGACTCACCTGTAAGGAGATGGAGAATGCCTGTGGCAATGGTGGGATACTAGCTCCGGCAAATGCAAGCATAAAATCCAATCACAGCCCCAAAGTACATCAAATCTGGACAAAAAAGGTGAAAGAAACAGGCAAGGCCGAAGATCTGGTTTTGAGAAACGGGAAAAGAAAGATATATCATCACAATTTCAGACAGTTTTTTCACAATGACAGTTTCATGGACTAATTTGATCTTTTCTCAAAAAGTGAGAAAGGAAAGGAAGAGCCCCTTGATGGTGCAGTTGGTTGAGCATCTCACTCTCGGTTTCTGCTCAGGTGGTGATCTCGGGGTCTTGAGAAAGAGCCCTGTGCTGGGTTCATGCTCAGCGGGGATTCTCTTAATCTGCTTAAGATTCTCTCTCTTTCTCCCTCTGACCCTCCCCCAGCTTATGCTATCTCTCTCATTCTCTCTCTCTCTCTAAAATTAATTTTAAAATATTTTTTTTAAAGTGAGAAAGGAATACTTTAATATTGGGGATTCTTCTTTAAAACACTTTGTTCAGATGCTACCCAATAAAAGTAAAATGACACAAACAGTTAACAATTACTGAGGCTCACTGTGTCAGGCACTGTTCTGCACATGCTTGCATATTAATCCTCCCAAAAGACCTATGAGGGATTTATAAATTTTATAAATGAGGGAACTGAGGCAAGAGGTACAAATAGCTTGTACAAGGTAACACAGTAAGTGGTAGATCCAGCATTTGAAGCAAAAGCTTCTGGCTCCACATAAAAATAAATCTATATCCTTATAAGATCTCAAAGCAGGAATAAGAAGTAAATGAATGTTGATCATGAAAAACCCTTGAAGGAATATGCATAAAGCACAAAGCAGAGGATCTTAGCAGTCAATAAATGGCAGCTTTAATTACCATAATTTTCTTAACAATATGGGAAGATAGATGATAACCTTACAAACCAACCCTTCACATTTTTACATTATTTTAATTATTAGTAATGTCTTAATATCAACTCTAAACCAAATTTGATTTTCTAGGGCTCATTTTACTTTTTGGAACTACACAAGTCTTTTTTCCAGTTTTCCTCCAAACTCTGTCAATAGTAAACTTCTTCCTATATATTTGCAATACAAAATTGAATACCTTGAATAACATGGTTTAAGTGTACAGGCTGACATATATGCAGATTTTTAATAGAACAGTACTGTAAATGTATATTCTATTCCTTATGATTTTCTTAGTAAACATTCTCTTTTCTCTAACTTACATTATGTAAGAATACAGCATATAATACTTGTAACATACAAAATATGTCTCAATTGACCGTTTTATGTTGTTGGTCAGGCTTCTGATCAACAGTAGGCTGTTAATAGTTATGTTTTGGGGGAGTCAAAAGTTACACGTGGATTTTTGACTCTGTGAAAGGGCCAGTGCTCCCAACTCCTACATTATTCCTACTATTTTCATTAGTATGATATCTATACTTTTGTTACTACCACAGAAGACTGGATTAACATTTTTCTTTCTTTTTTTTTTTTTAAAGACTCCATTTATTTATTAGAGAGAGAGGTGAGCGAGCACAGGCAGAGTGGCAGGCAGAGGCAGAGGGCAAAGCAGGCTCCCTGCTGAGCAAGGAGCCTGATGTGGGACTCCATCCCAGGTCGCCGGGATCATGACCTGAGCCGAAGGCAGCCGCTTAACCAACTGAGCCACCCAGGTGTCCCTGGATTAACATTTTTCATAGCCCTGAACTTTGACCATATAGAGCTTGTAATCAACTTTTTTCGGATATCCCCATCTGAACTCAGGTAACTGAAATGTTTATCTCAAATATAGGAATTTATTATTTATCTAAATTTACTATTTGAGTACAGATTCTTTGCTGCTTTGGTTAGGTTTATTTCTACTTATCCTATAGTTATGGGTGAAATTGTAAATAGGATTAGCTCCTTAATTTCTCTTTCTTTTGTCTTGCTGTTGCTGAATAGAAATGCAACTGATTTCTGTGCATTGATTTTATTTCCTGACACTTTCCTGAATTCTTGTATGAGTTCTAGCAGTTTTGGAGTGGAGTCTTTTGGGTTTTCCACACGAAGTATCACATCATCTACAAAGATTGAGAGTTTGATTTCTTCTTTGCCAACTCAGATGCCTTTTATTTCTTTTTGTTGTCTGATTGCTGAGGCTAGGACTTCTAGTACTATGTGGAGTAGCAGTGGTGATAGTGGACAGCCCTGCTGTGTTCCTAACCTTAGGGGAAAGCTCTCAGTTTTTCCCCATTGAGAATGATATTCGCTGTGGATTTTCATGGATGGCTTTGTTGAAATTGTGGTATGTACCCTCTATTCCTACACTGTGAAGAGTTTTGATCAAGAAAGAATTCTGTACTTTGTCAAATATTTTTCAGCATCTATTGAGAGTATCATATGGTTGTTGTTCTTTCTTTTATTAATGTGTTATATCGCACTGATTTGTGGATGCTGAACCAAACTTGCAGTCCAGGAGTAAATTCCACTTGATCGTGGTGAATAATCCTTTAAATGTGCTGTTGGATCCTATTGGATAGAGTTTTGGTGAGAATTTTCACATCTGTGTTCCTTAAGGATATTGGTCTGTAATTCTCTTTTTGGCAGGGTCTTTGTCTGGTTTTGGGATCAAGGTAATGCTGGCCTCATAAAATGAGTTTGGAAGTTTCCCTTCCATTTCTATTATTTGGACAGACTCAGGGTAATAGCTATTAATTCTTCTTTAAATCTTTGGTAGAATTCCCTTGGGAAACCGTCTGGCCCTGGTCTCTTGTTTGTTGGGAGATTTTGGTTGACTGCTTCCATCTCCTTCCTGGTTATGGGTCTGTTCAGGTTTTCTGTTTCTCTCTGGTTCAGTTTTGGTAGTTTATATGTCTCTA
>NW_022634677.1:0-3280 GCF_010015895.1 Lontra canadensis
GCCATTGCACTACTGGGTATTTACCCCAAAGATACACATCTAGTGAAAAGAAGGGTTACATGAGTCCCAATGTTCATTGCAGAAATGTTCACAATAACTAAACTGTGGGACATGCCCTTCAACAGAGGAATGGATAAAGAAGATGTGGTTTATATATACAACAGAACATTATTCAGCCATCAAAAAGCATGAATACACAACTTTTATATCAACATGGATTGCATGGAGGAAATTATGCTAAATAAGTTAAGCAGAAAAAGTCAATTATCATAAGGTTTTACTTATTCATGGAAGATAAGGAATTGCATGGAGGATATTAGGAGAAGGAAGGGAAAAATAAAGGAGTGGGAATCAGAGGGTGAGATGAACCAAGAGAGACAATGGACAGTGAGAAATAAAGTGAGGGTTTTAAAGAGGAGGGTGGTGGGGTGATGGGTTACTCCAGGAAGGGGATTAAGGAGGGCAGGTGTTGCACGAAGCACTGGGTATTATAAGCAAACAATGAATCTTGTAACACTACATCAAATACTAATGATGTGCAGAAGATTTTGATCTTGATGAAGTCCCAAAAGTTCACTTTCGCCTTTGTTTCCTTTGCCTTTGGAGACATATCTTGAAAGAAGTTGCTGTGGCCGATGTTGAAGAGATTACTGCCTATGTTCTCCTCTAGGATTCTGATGGATTCCTGCCTCACGTTGAGGTTTTTTATCCATTTCGAGTTTATCTTTGTGTAGTTCACAGCAAAAGAAACAGTCAAGAAAACAAAGAGGGAACCCACAAAATGGGAGAAGTATTTGCAAATGACAGTACAGACAAAGAGCTGATATCCAAGATCTAGAAAGAACTCCTCCAACTCAACCCACACAAAACAGATAATCATGTCAAAAAATGGACAGAAGAAATGAACAGACACTTCTCCAAAGAAGACTACAAATGGCTCACAGACACATGGAAAAATGTTCATCATCACTAGCCATCAGGGAGAGCCAAATCAAAACCACATTGAGATACCACATTACACCAGTTAAAATGGCAAAAATTAACAAAACAGTAAACAACGTGTGTTGGAGAGGATGTGGAGAAAGGGGAACCCTCTTACACTGTTGGTGGGAATGCAAGTTGATACAGCCACTTTGGAGAACAGTGTGGAGATTCCTTAAGAAATTAAAAATAGTGCTTCCCTATGACCCTGCAATTGCACTACTGGGTATTTATCCCAAAGATACAGATGTAGTGAAAAGAAGGGCTATGTGTAACCCAATGTTCTTAGCAGCACTGGCCACAGTCACCAAACTGTGGAAAGAACCAAGATGCCCTTCAATGAACGAATGGATAAAGAAGATGTGGTCCATCTACACTGTGGAGTATTATGACTCCTTCAGAAAGAATGAATACCCAATTTTTGTATCAACATGGATGGGTCTGGAAGAGATTACACTGAGTGAACTACGTCAAGCAGAGGGAGTTAAATATGGTTTTTCTTATTTGTGGAGTATAAGGAATAACACGGAGAATATGGGGAGATGGAGATAGAAGGGATTTGTGGGAAATTGGAAGGGGAGATGAACCATGAGAGACTGTGGACGTGGAAGAACTAACTGAGGGTTTTGGAGGGGAGGGGGTGGGAGGTAGGGTGAGCCTAGTGTATTAAGTATTAACTGTATTAAGTATTAAAGAGTTTTAAGTGTATTAAGTATTAAGGAGGGCACATATTGCTTCGAGCTCTGGGTGCATAAACAATGAATTCTGGAACACTGAAAAGAAATTAAAAAAAAATAAGTAAAAATTAAAAAGAAAACTAAACATTTAAAAATAAAATAAAAAAATTATAAGGACAGGGGGAACATTCCTCAACTTCATCAAATCTATGAAAAACACAGAACAAATATCATACTCAATGGGGAAAAGCTGAAACCCTTCCCTTTGAGATCAGGAACACGACAAGGATGCCCACTTTTGCCACTTTTGTTCAACGTAGTGTCCTAGCAGCAGCAAACAGAAAACAAAGAGAAATAAAAGATATCCAAATTGGCAATGAAGAAGTCAAACTCTCTCTCTTCGCAGATGACATGATACTTTATATGGAAAATCCAAAAGACTCCATTCCCAAACTACTAGAACTCAATCAGCAAATCAGTAATATGACAGGATACAAAATCAATGCACAGAAGTCAGTTGCTTTCTTATACACTAACAATGAAAATATAGAAAGGGAAATTCGAGAATCTATTCTATTTACTATAGCACCAAGAACGATCAGATACCTGGGAATAAACCTAACGAAGGAGGTAAAGGATCTGTACTCGAGGAACTACAGAACACTCATGAAAGAAATCGAAGAAGACACAAAAAGATGGAAGACCATTCCATGCTCTTGGATCGGAGGAATAAACATTGTTAAAATGTCTATACTGTGCAGAACTATCTATACTTTCAATGCGAGTCTGATCAAATTTCCACGAGCATTTTTCAAAGTGCTGGAATGAACCATCCTAAAATTTGTATGAAACCAGAAAAGACCCTGAATTGCTAAGGAAATGTTGAAAAAGGAAAACAAAGCTAGGGGCACCACGTTGCCTGATTTCAAGCTTTACTACAAAGCTGTGATCACCACAAGCATTGTACTGGCATACAAAAAGACACATAGACCAGTGGAACAGAATACAGATCCCAGATATTACTGGCAACTCTATGGTCAAACAATCTTCGACTAAGCAGGAAAAATATTCAGTGGAAAAAAGACAGTCTCTTCAATAATTGTTGCTAGGAAAATTGGATGGCTATGTATAGAAGTATGAAACTTGACCATTCTCTTACAGCATACACAAAGATTAACTCAAAAAGGATGAAAAACCTCAATGTGATACAGGAATCCATCAAAGTCATGGATGAGAACACAGGCAGTAACCTCTTGAACATCGGCCACAGAAATTTCTTTCAAGACACGTCTCCAAAGACAAAGGAAACAAAAGTGAAAATGAACTTTTGGGACATCATCAAGATCAAAAGCTTTTGCACAGCAATGGAAACAGTCAACCGAACAAAGAGACAATGCACAGAATGAGAGAAGATATTTACAAATGATACTATAGAAAAAGGGATGATATTCAAGACCTATAAAGAAGTCCTCAAACTCAACGGCTGAAAAATAAATAATCAAGTCAAAAAATGGGCAAAAGACATGAAGAGACACTTCTCCAAAAGAGACATGCAAATAGCCAACAGGCCTATGAAAAAGTGTTCATTGTTATTAGCCATCAGGGAAATTCATATCAAAACC
>NW_022634678.1:0-3279 GCF_010015895.1 Lontra canadensis
GGAGATGCGGACACAGGGACCCAGCTCCATAGGAGCCCCTTGGCGCTGCGCACACCCTCGGTGAGCCCGGGTCCAACGCATGCGCTGTCTGTAGGTCCGTGCGCGCGCCTGCAAAGTTCCACCTGCCACCAACGACCGTTGGCGGGGTCACCTGGCCCACTCCAAGTGCTCCTGTGCTGCACCCGCCCCCAAGGTGGGAGTGTTCATTCCCGCTGTGCCCCACTCATGAAGTTCCCCGTCCAACTCCTCCTAGGACAGTCGGCAAACTGAGGGCAAGGAGCGGCAGGGAATGGCCCGGACCAGTCAGGTGAGCAGAGGATCGAGGAACAGGGAGGCTTCCGGCTCCCCAGGCCGGGGCTGCACCTTTCTGTGATGTTTCTTGGAAAGCATGCCCCTGAGATGCTGGGGGACCTTGCCCACCATTCCTATGTGAGGCTGGCTCCTTGGGGCATCCTCTTGTGGGCACAGGTACACACAAGGCTCTGCATACACACGTGCACGCGCACACACACAGACTAACACCCAGGTGGGGTCAAAGGGAGAGTGGACCCCGGAGATAACAAGGGGGAAAGAAGGAAGAGGTTGGAGGCGGCTGGGCCAGGGGGTTTATCCTGAGCCCTGTAGGTGTATCTGCCAGATGCAGGGCCATGATCTGGGAGCAGCAGGGGGACTGGGTAAAGGACAGCAGGGACAGGCGGGCAGGGCTGTGCTACTTCCGGGCCGGCGACCCTTCCTTTTCAGAGCCCCATGGGAGCTGTATTATTTTCTGCTCCTGCACCTGGCTCCTCACAAAGGGTGAACACGGCCTTCGGAGGTGTCTCCCTCCTTCCAGAGCTGCTGCTGAACTTGGAGCTGGCCTTAGTTCCTCAGATGGAGCAGCTCTGATAGGAGAAAGCTCACCTGCATGCCTGCTGCTCTACGTGCCTTTGCGCTGACAGGACCCAGCCTGTGGCCTCCCAGAGAATCCACAGCCAGGAAGGAACCCTCGTGGGATATCTCCCCAACTGACCGCAGTCCATCCCCTCAGTGCTCTGACCCCAGTCTTTCTCCTGGCCCCACCCCAGCCTGTGGAGGCTCCTCCTTATGGGGCCCAGCACCAACCCATCCCCCAAACCCACAGGCACCCAGCCCCACCCTTCTACCCTTGGGCTCAGCCTCCATAGTCTCCAGTTTCTGGACTGCTGTCCAACATTCTACCAGCAGGGAGAGTGGCCTGAGCAGTGTCACAGGTCTTCCAGGCAGTCCCCAGCACCTACTCCTGGAAAGCCCTGTGTGCTCACTCCTTGCATCTGGGAGAAGGATCTGGTGTCCACCAGCCTCCTCCCAATCTTATCCCAGGACTTCTGCAAAGGCAGGGGCCAGGAGCCAGCCCGGAGACATCACGTAGTGCCATCAGCTCCCCAAGGAGCACCAGACAAAGGAAGGGGGGCTGCACAATCTGTGGACCATGCATAGGACCTCCATAGTGCACCCGGCCATCCTCGGGAACCCAGCTGAACACACTTGAGTCCTGGCAACACTCGTCTTGCAGTCACCCACGCAAAGCTCCCTGACTGACAAGGACAAACTGAGGCTACCTAGCCTCTGGTCACCTGCACACTAGGGATCCTCCTAGTTTTTGATGCAAAGGGGGGTGAAAACAGAACTCCAACCCCTCGAGGTCCTGACCTGGCCTAGGGAGGCCCCAGCCCATAGGCCCCATGGCCATTTTGCAGACCTCCTAGCCATCAGCTTGGCAAGACTCCCCTCCTCATATTCGGGGTGCTGAGCATGTTGCCAGGTTCTGGGGCCCCCTGGCCCATGGCCTGGCTGCCTCCAACCTCTTTCTTCTGTCCCCCTTGTCACCAGCCCATTATGCACTCCCCTTCTGCTTCCTAGCTGGTCAGAGAGAGAGAGAGAGAGGGAGTGTGTGTTTGTCTGTGTGTGGTTTTCTAGTTTTCCTGCTGGGGCTGCCATGCTGGTACTCACCACCAGGAGTCAGGCTGTGCCCACTGTGCACAGGGAAGCCACCAGAGCAGGGAGGGGACACCCAGGGGTCATGCTGGGTGTCCCCTGCCTCTCCCCAAAATGGCTCCTTAGATTAGGAGCCTCCACATCCACTATGTGAGCTGCTCAGAGGCAGGAGGGGCTCTGAGACCCTCTCAGGGACTCATTCAGCTACCGTGCCCCTCACACTCACCCTGAGCAGGGGTTGTGCTAGGCCAGGGGGTGGGGCTGGAAGGTCCCCGGGAAGGTTCCTGTCCTCCAGGAGGTCCCAGCCCAGAGGGGGAGATGGACCAAAGCATCAGATCAAATCCAGGTGAAAGGGAGGAGCAGGGGCAGCAGGGATGTGAGGCAGAGTGGAGGGATTTGGCAGGAGCCCCTCTTGGGGGTATCTCAGTCCCCAGGGTGAGCCTGATGCCGGGAGCAGGGTGAGATGAGCAGTCCTACACGTGTCTGCAAGCAGTGTGCTGAGGAGGAGAGCCAAGCTTTAGAGCCTTGGGGGCAGAGAGTATTTGGCCAAGAGGAGCTGAGAGAGAGCTGGACAGAGCTCTGGACAGAGGGGCCAGGGCCAGACCCCAGCTTGGAAGGAGGGGCTCCTGGCTGCCTGTGCCTTGGGACACACAGGCCTCCCAGGGACCTGCTCACAATCCAAGAGCCAGCATCCCAACTCAGGTAGGCGGGGAGCCCCTGACTCCTGGTCCACCAAGGAGCCAGGGTCGCAGTCCTGGCTCAGGCCCAACTGGGGCATATTCCATCTCCAGGACTATTCTCGGGGTATTGGCAGGAACAGGTTCAGAGTGGGGGTCTCAGGATTTCCCTGCTGGTCATCCTGGACCCTTGGTAGTTTCTCTGGACTGGGGTCTCCCAGGGCAGCTCAACCGTCTGGGCTTGCTTCTCCAAAGCCCTGGATCAGAGAGAGACACACGGACAGACAGAGAACAAAGACACAGAGACACGCACAGAGAAGGAATCTATGAGAGGGAACCAGGAGAAATCCCAGACTTCCCTCCATCAACTTGGAAATGACGTCCCATCGTTTTGCCCCATTCTCTTCCAGAGTGCACAATCACAGGAGCCATCCAGCCTCTGGGGAGGGATTCCACAGGGATGTGTGAGCAGGATTTGGGAATGCCAGGGAACCACTGTGGGGATGGCCTAGCACAAGGGTGCAGATGTGGCCCTGGGACCTGGGCCTAAACCTACTGGGAGCCCCCGGAATTCTGTGTCACCAGGGGACAAGGTCAGAAAGTAAATTTCAGCCTTCCCATAGGGGCCAGGACAAGGGCAGCAGGGGGG
>NW_022634679.1:0-3276 GCF_010015895.1 Lontra canadensis
AAACCCTGCGAATTCTAATATGGTAATGTCCTGCTTCCCCCCCCCCCCATAACCATGGTATTAGTCCAGGTTAGTTCAGCTACACTTAGGGTATTGTTGTAGTTTCTTAATAATGGCCCTTCAGAGATTTTTCTATTCCAGAACATCCTGCATAATTCAGAGTATCTCCCTTAAAAAAAAAAAAAAAAAAAAAAAAAAAAAATCTCCCATTTCAAAAGCCCTGATGGCTTTCCATTGCCCTCAGGATAAAATCTATATTCCTTTGCTTTGAAGTAAAAGCACTTCTTAATATCAATATACTTTTCTTGTGTTCAGGAAGACATTCCTAAAAATGATAGCTATAGAAAAATTTTTTAAAGGAAAAGTGATAGATTTTTCTACATAAGATTGTAAAACTTCTTTATATTAAAACTCACTCTGAGGGCACCTGTGCGACTCAGTCAGTTGAGTATCTGCTTTCTGATCAAGTCAGGATCTCAGGCTCCTGGGATAAAGTTCCACATCAAGCTCTCTGCTCAGCGGGGAGTCTGCTTCTTCCTCTTCCTCTGCCCCTCCCTCTGCTCACACTCTTTCTCTCAAATGAATAAATAAAATCTTTAAGAAATAAAAAAACAATAAAACTATTATCAGTTATAAAAATATTTGTGAATATAGATTTGTGTGTGAACAGAAAATAATTAAAAGCTAAATGACTCAAGGAAAAAATATTTACACAATGTTTGTGGACAGAGGGAGTTAATAACCTTAAAATATAGACAAGACCAGTGTCTTATCAAAGGGGAAGAAGACTTTTAGGAGCTCACAAAAGAATAATAATTTCCAATAAGCAGATGAAAAAACTTTTTAGACTCATTAGAAAGAAAAGAAATGCAAATTCAAATGACAAAATACTATTTGCACTTATAAATTGGCAGAGAAGATAATTTTAAGTAATGAAAATCCCTCCAGAGCTTCAGAAAGAATAATACTCAGGCATTGCTGATAGAAATATAAATTGGTATGAATGTTCTGAAGAGTATCTTGTCACTCTGTACAAAAAAAAGCCATAGGGGCCCCTGGGTGGCTCAGTCCATTAAGTGTCTGACTTTATTTCAGCTCGGGTCAGCTTCTCAGTGGCTTGAATCAAGCCCCACATCAGGCAACACACTTAGCTCAGAGTCTGCTTGTCCCCCTCCCCCTGCTCCTACCTCCCACAAAATAAGTAAGTAAATAAAATATTTTTTAAATGCCGTAAAGATATACAGAATTTTTGAGTTCAAAAATAATCATAGGGGTGCCTGGGTGGCTCAGTCAGTTGAGCGGCTGCCTTCTGCTAGGGTCATGCCCACGGTCCTGGGATTGAGCCCCGCATCGGGCTTCCTGCTCAGTGGAGAGCCTGCTTCTCCCTCTCCCTCTGCCTGCTTGTGCTCTCTCTACCTCTCTGTGAAATAAATAAATAAAATCTTGAAAAAAAATCATAAACAGGAGCAAAGATTTTTCATTGCAGCAGTCTTTACAATAGTAAAATCGTAAACAAATAAAGAATAACAACAACCTAGAAATCACCTAAATACCCCAAATAAGGGAATCAAGAATACACATTATGGAGCTTCCACATATAGGAATGTATAATGGAAAGCCATTCAGCCATTCAAATAATACTTTAGGCAAATGTTTCTTTTTTTTAAAGGCTGTTATTTATTATTTGAGACAGGACAAGAGTGAGAGAGAGAGAGAGAGCGAGAGCGCACAAGCAGGCAGAGCGGCAGGCAGACGGAGAAGCACACTCCCTGCCAAGCAGAGAGCCTGATGTGGGGCTCAATCCCAAGACCCTGGGATCATGACCTGAGCCAAAGGCAGAGGCTTAACCCACTGAGCCACCCAGGTGCCCCAGGCAAATGTGTTAGGTATAGTAGTTTTCATAGTAAAATCCATGAAGTTACTAGTTGTTTGTTTTTCTTTAGTGCCCTTCTTTATCTTTTCCATGACTGGCGTTTTTGAGCTTGTTTCCTTCTGCTCCTGATCCACTCTCCGTTGCTGCCACATTCTTGTCCTTGGAAGCCTGGCCTGACTATGCCAATCCCTCCCCACATGCTGGGTCCCCTCCGCCTAGAATGCCCTCACCATTATTCTTCACCTAACATCTGCGCAGCACACAAGACTTAGATCAAGAACAAGTCTTTCCTTACTCCCCTAGATAGACTAGAGTTTTGTTCTCAGTGCCCCTAGAGCAATTTTAGCTAGTTCTATTTTAATACTGGCACATATGTAATGTTTCTGCCTGCCCAATTACCTCCCCAACCAGACTATGAGATCTCAAACATTAAGACTGGGTTCTATATTTTTCTGAATTTTTGGTGTATAGTATGGTTCTTCACATTTAGTAAGTGCTCTATAAATGTTGTGATTTCAAGAAGCACAACTTGAAATAATATCGAATCATAATTTGTAACCACAGCTACCTGCCTGCTTTGAGTTTCTATCAAACTGTATGTTTGTGTGTGTCTGTGAGAGAGAGAGAATGTGTATATGAATGTGTAAGTTTGTGTGTTTGTATAATTTGAAGAGATCATTTTATCAAACATGAAGCAAAGAAACATAACCACATAGTTCTTAACTTAAAATTCTCAGGGACGCCTCATTAGTGGAGTCAGTTAAGCATCTGACTCTTGATTTCAGCTCAGGTTATGATCTCAGTGTCATGGGATGCAGTCCTGTGATGGGCTCTGCACTCGGTGTGGAGTCTGCTTGAGATTCTCTCTTCCTCTCCCTTTGCCCCTCCCCCACTCTTCCAAAAGCCCTCTCTCTAAATTTGAGAGAGACAGAGAGAGCCCATGAGCAGGGGCAGAGAGGAGGAGCAGAAGGAGAGGGAGAAGCAGGCTCCCTGCTGAGTAGGGACCCTGACTGGGATGGGGCTGGGGGCCCTGGGATGGTGACCTGAGACAAAGATAGATGCTTAATTGACTAAACCAGCCAGGTGCACATAAATAAATAAATCTTAAGAAAAAAAAAAATAAAGGACCTTACAATTCTCAGTAAACAGTCAACATTTCTCAAAGGTGTGTGCTTTGCTTGCTCAAAGAGTACAACCTCTTATGGCGATATAGAAATTTATTTTTTTTTTAAGGTTTATTTATGTATTTGACACAGAGAGAGAGCACAAGTAGGGAGAGTAGGAGAGCTAGAAGCAGGCTCCCTGCTCACGATATGGGGCTTGATCCCAGGACCTGAGCCAAAGGCAGACTCTTTTTTTTTTTTTTAAAGATTTTATTTATTTATTTGACAGAGAGAGATCAC
>NW_022634680.1:0-3275 GCF_010015895.1 Lontra canadensis
AAACCCTGCGAATTCTAATATGGTAATGTCCTGCTTCCCCCCCCCCCATAACCATGGTATTAGTCCAGGTTAGTTCAGCTACACTTAGGGTATTGTTGTAGTTTCTTAATAATGGCCCTTCAGAGATTTTTCTATTCCAGAACATCCTGCATAATTCAGAGTATCTCCCTTAAAAAAAAAAAAAAAAAAAAAAAAAAAAAATCTCCCATTTCAAAAGCCCTGATGGCTTTCCATTGCCCTCAGGATAAAATCTATATTCCTTTGCTTTGAAGTAAAAGCACTTCTTAATATCAATATACTTTTCTTGTGTTCAGGAAGACATTCCTAAAAATGATAGCTATAGAAAAATTTTTTAAAGGAAAAGTGATAGATTTTTCTACATAAGATTGTAAAACTTCTTTATATTAAAACTCACTCTGAGGGCACCTGTGCGACTCAGTCAGTTGAGTATCTGCTTTCTGATCAAGTCAGGATCTCAGGCTCCTGGGATAAAGTTCCACATCAAGCTCTCTGCTCAGCGGGGAGTCTGCTTCTTCCTCTTCCTCTGCCCCTCCCTCTGCTCACACTCTTTCTCTCAAATGAATAAATAAAATCTTTAAGAAATAAAAAAACAATAAAACTATTATCAGTTATAAAAATATTTGTGAATATAGATTTGTGTGTGAACAGAAAATAATTAAAAGCTAAATGACTCAAGGAAAAAATATTTACACAATGTTTGTGGACAGAGGGAGTTAATAACCTTAAAATATAGACAAGACCAGTGTCTTATCAAAGGGGAAGAAGACTTTTAGGAGCTCACAAAAGAATAATAATTTCCAATAAGCAGATGAAAAAACTTTTTAGACTCATTAGAAAGAAAAGAAATGCAAATTCAAATGACAAAATACTATTTGCACTTATAAATTGGCAGAGAAGATAATTTTAAGTAATGAAAATCCCTCCAGAGCTTCAGAAAGAATAATACTCAGGCATTGCTGATAGAAATATAAATTGGTATGAATGTTCTGAAGAGTATCTTGTCACTCTGTACAAAAAAAAGCCATAGGGGCCCCTGGGTGGCTCAGTCCATTAAGTGTCTGACTTTATTTCAGCTCGGGTCAGCTTCTCAGTGGCTTGAATCAAGCCCCACATCAGGCAACACACTTAGCTCAGAGTCTGCTTGTCCCCCTCCCCCTGCTCCTACCTCCCACAAAATAAGTAAGTAAATAAAATATTTTTTAAATGCCGTAAAGATATACAGAATTTTTGAGTTCAAAAATAATCATAGGGGTGCCTGGGTGGCTCAGTCAGTTGAGCGGCTGCCTTCTGCTAGGGTCATGCCCACGGTCCTGGGATTGAGCCCCGCATCGGGCTTCCTGCTCAGTGGAGAGCCTGCTTCTCCCTCTCCCTCTGCCTGCTTGTGCTCTCTCTACCTCTCTGTGAAATAAATAAATAAAATCTTGAAAAAAAATCATAAACAGGAGCAAAGATTTTTCATTGCAGCAGTCTTTACAATAGTAAAATCGTAAACAAATAAAGAATAACAACAACCTAGAAATCACCTAAATACCCCAAATAAGGGAATCAAGAATACACATTATGGAGCTTCCACATATAGGAATGTATAATGGAAAGCCATTCAGCCATTCAAATAATACTTTAGGCAAATGTTTCTTTTTTTTAAAGGCTGTTATTTATTATTTGAGACAGGACAAGAGTGAGAGAGAGAGAGAGAGCGAGAGCGCACAAGCAGGCAGAGCGGCAGGCAGACGGAGAAGCACACTCCCTGCCAAGCAGAGAGCCTGATGTGGGGCTCAATCCCAAGACCCTGGGATCATGACCTGAGCCAAAGGCAGAGGCTTAACCCACTGAGCCACCCAGGTGCCCCAGGCAAATGTGTTAGGTATAGTAGTTTTCATAGTAAAATCCATGAAGTTACTAGTTGTTTGTTTTTCTTTAGTGCCCTTCTTTATCTTTTCCATGACTGGCGTTTTTGAGCTTGTTTCCTTCTGCTCCTGATCCACTCTCCGTTGCTGCCACATTCTTGTCCTTGGAAGCCTGGCCTGACTATGCCAATCCCTCCCCACATGCTGGGTCCCCTCCGCCTAGAATGCCCTCACCATTATTCTTCACCTAACATCTGCGCAGCACACAAGACTTAGATCAAGAACAAGTCTTTCCTTACTCCCCTAGATAGACTAGAGTTTTGTTCTCAGTGCCCCTAGAGCAATTTTAGCTAGTTCTATTTTAATACTGGCACATATGTAATGTTTCTGCCTGCCCAATTACCTCCCCAACCAGACTATGAGATCTCAAACATTAAGACTGGGTTCTATATTTTTCTGAATTTTTGGTGTATAGTATGGTTCTTCACATTTAGTAAGTGCTCTATAAATGTTGTGATTTCAAGAAGCACAACTTGAAATAATATCGAATCATAATTTGTAACCACAGCTACCTGCCTGCTTTGAGTTTCTATCAAACTGTATGTTTGTGTGTGTCTGTGAGAGAGAGAGAATGTGTATATGAATGTGTAAGTTTGTGTGTTTGTATAATTTGAAGAGATCATTTTATCAAACATGAAGCAAAGAAACATAACCACATAGTTCTTAACTTAAAATTCTCAGGGACGCCTCATTAGTGGAGTCAGTTAAGCATCTGACTCTTGATTTCAGCTCAGGTTATGATCTCAGTGTCATGGGATGCAGTCCTGTGATGGGCTCTGCACTCGGTGTGGAGTCTGCTTGAGATTCTCTCTTCCTCTCCCTTTGCCCCTCCCCCACTCTTCCAAAAGCCCTCTCTCTAAATTTGAGAGAGACAGAGAGAGCCCATGAGCAGGGGCAGAGAGGAGGAGCAGAAGGAGAGGGAGAAGCAGGCTCCCTGCTGAGTAGGGACCCTGACTGGGATGGGGCTGGGGGCCCTGGGATGGTGACCTGAGACAAAGATAGATGCTTAATTGACTAAACCAGCCAGGTGCACATAAATAAATAAATCTTAAGAAAAAAAAAAATAAAGGACCTTACAATTCTCAGTAAACAGTCAACATTTCTCAAAGGTGTGTGCTTTGCTTGCTCAAAGAGTACAACCTCTTATGGCGATATAGAAATTTATTTTTTTTTTAAGGTTTATTTATGTATTTGACACAGAGAGAGAGCACAAGTAGGGAGAGTAGGAGAGCTAGAAGCAGGCTCCCTGCTCACGATATGGGGCTTGATCCCAGGACCTGAGCCAAAGGCAGACTCTTTTTTTTTTTTTTAAAGATTTTATTTATTTATTTGACAGAGAGAGATCAC
>NW_022634681.1:0-3271 GCF_010015895.1 Lontra canadensis
ATTCTCAAGGTTCTAGCTGGGCTCGAAAAAGGCATGGAAGATATTAGAGAAACCCTCTCGGGAGATATAAAAGCCCTTTCTGGAGAAATAAAAGAACTAAAATCTAATCAAGTTGAAATAAAAAAAGCTATTAATGAGGTGCAATCAAAAATGGAGGCTCTCACTGCTAGGATAAATGAGGCAGAAGAAAGAATTAGCGATATAGAAGACCAAATGACAGAGAATAAGGAAGCTGAACAAAAGAGGGACAAACAACTACTGGACCACGAGGGCAGAATTCGAGAGATAAGTGACACCATAAGACGAAACAACATTAGAATAATTGGGATTCCAGAAGAAGAAGAAAGAGAGAGGGGAGCAGAAGGTATATTGGAGAGAATTATTGGAGAGAATTTCCCCAATATGGCAAAGGGAACAAGCATCAAAATCCAGGAGGTTCAGAGAACCCCACTCAAAATCAATAAGAATAGGTCCACACCCCGTCACCTAATAGTCAAATTTACAAGTCTTAGTGACAAAGAGAAAATCCTGAAAGCAGCCCGGGAGAAGAAGTCTGTAACATACAATGGTAAAAATATTAGATTGGCAGCAGACTTATCCACAGAGACCTGGCAGGCCAGAAAGAGCTGGCATGATATATTCAGAGTACTAAACGAGAAAAACATGCAGCCAAGAATACTATATCCAGCTAGGCTATCATTGAAAATAGAAGGAGAGATTAAAAGCTTCCAGGACAAACAAAAACTGAAAGAATTTGCAAACACCAAGCCAGCTCTACAGGAAATATTGAAAGGGGTCCTCTAAGCAAAGAGAGAACCTAAAAGTAGTAGATCAGAAAGGAACAGAAACAATATACAATAGCAGTCACCTTACAGGCAATACAATGGCACTAAATTCATATCTCTCAATAGTTACCCTGAATGTTAATGGGCTAAATGCCCCAATCAAAAGACACAGGGTATCAGAATGGATAAAAAAACAAAACCCATCTATATGTTGCCTACAAGAAACTCATTTTAAACCCGAAGACACTTTCAGATTTAAAGTGAGGGGGTGGAAAAGAATTTACCATGCTAATGGACATCAGAAGAAAGCAGGAGTGGCAATCCTTATATCAGATCACTTAGATTTTAAACCAAAGACTATAATAAGAGATGAAGATGGACACTATATCATACTCAAAGGATCTGTCCAACAAGAAGATCTAACAATTGTAAATATCTACGCCCCTAACGTGGGAGCAGCCAACTATATAAACCAATTAATAACAAAATCAAAGAAACACATCGACAATCATACAATAATAGTAGGGGACTTTAACACTCCCCTCACGGAAATGGACAGATCATCCAAGCAAAAGATCAACAAGGAAATAAAGGCCTTAAATGACACACTGGACCAGATGGACATCACAGATATATTCAGAACATTCCATCCCAAAGCAACAGAATACACATTCTTCTCTAGTGCACATGGAACATTCTCCAGAATAGATCACATCCTTGGTTCTAAATCAGGTCTTAACTGTTATCAAAAAATTGGGATCATTCCCTGCATATTTTCAGACCACAATGCTCTGAAGCTAGAACTCAATCGCAAGAGGAAATTTGGAAAGAACCCAAATACATGGCGACTAAACAGCATCCTTCTAAAGAATGAATGGGTCAACCAGGAAATTAAAGAAGAATTGAAAAAATTCATGGAAACAAATGATAATGAAAATACAACGGTTCAAAATCTGTGGGACACAACAAAGGCAGTCCTGAGAGGAAAATATATAGCGGTACAAGCCTTTCTCAAGAAACAAGAAAGGTCTCAGGTACACAACCTAACCCTACACCTAAAGGAGCTGGAGAAAGAACAAGAAAGAAACCCTAAACCCAGCAGGAGAAGAGAAATCATAAAGATCAGAGCAGAAATCAATGAAATAGAAACCAAAAAAACAATAGAACAAATCAACGAAACTAGGAGCTGGTTCTTTGAAAGAATTAATAAGATTGATAAGCCCCTGGCCAGACTTATCAAAAAGAAAAGAGAAAGGACCCAAATCAATAAAATCATGAATGAAAGAGGAGAGATCACAACTAACACCCAAGAAATACAGACAATTATAAGAACATATTATGAGCAACTCTATGCCAACAAATTTGACAATCTGGAAGAAATGGATGCATTCTTAGAGACATATAAACTACCACAACTGAACCAGGAAGAAATAGAAAGCCTGAACAGACCCATAACCAGTAAGGAGATTGAAACAGTCATCAAAAATCTCCAAACAAACAAAAGCCCAGGGCCAGACGGCTTCCCGGGGGAATTCTACCAAACATTTAAAGAAGAACTAATTCCTATTCTCCTGAGACTGTTCCAAAAAATAGAAATGGAAGGAAAACTTCCAAACTCATTTTATGAGGCCAGCCTCACCTTGATCCCAAAACCAGACAAGGATCCCATCAAAAAAGAGAACTACAGACCAATATCCTTGATGAACACAGATGCAAAAATTCTCACCAAAATACTAGCCAATAGGATTCAACAGTACATTAAAAGGATTATTCACCACGACCAAGTGGGATTTATTCCAGGGCTGCAAGGTTGGTTCAACATCCGCAAATCAATCAATGTGATACAACACATTAATAAAAGAAAGAACAAGAACCATATGATACTCTCCATAGATGCTGAAAAAGCATTTGACAAAGTACAGCATCCCTTCCTGATCAAAACTCTTCAAAGTGTAGGGATAGAGGGCACATACCTCAATATTATCAAAGCCATCTATGAAAAACCCATCGCAAATATCATTCTCAATGGAGAAAAACTGAAAGCTTTTCCGCTAAGGTCAGGAACACGGCAGGGATGTCCGTTATCACCACTGCTATTCAACATAGTACTAGAAGTCCTAGCCTCAGCAATCAGACAACAAAAAGAAATTAAAGGCATCCAAATCGGCAAAGAAGAAGTCAAACTATCACTCTTCGCAGATGATATGATACTATATGTGGAAAACCCAAAAGACTCCACTCCAAAACTGCTAGAACTTGTACAGGAATTCAGTAAAGTGTCAGGATATAAAATCAATGCACAGAAATCAGTCGCATTTCTCTACACCAACAACAAGACAGAAGAAAGAGAAATTAAGGAGTCCATCCCATTTACAATTGCACCCAAAACTATAAGATACCTAGGAATAAACCTAACCAAAGAGACTAAGAATCTATACACAGAAAACTATAAAGTACTCATGAAAGAAATTGAGGAAGACACAAAG
>NW_022634682.1:0-3270 GCF_010015895.1 Lontra canadensis
GAGCATAGGCAGACAGAGAGGCAGGCAGAAGCAGAGGGAGAAGCAGGCTCCCTGCCAAGCAAGGAGCCCGATGTGGGACTTGATCCCAGGACACTGGGATCATGACCTGAGCCTAAGGCACCGCTTAACCAACTGAGCCCCCCAGGCGTCCCCGGATGCTGTATTTTGTCAAATACTATTTCTGCATCAATTGAGAGGACCATGTGGTTTTCCTCTCTTCTCTTATTGATTTGTTGTATCACAATGATTGATTTGCAAATGTCGAACCACCCCTGCATCCCAGGGATAAATCCCACCTGTTTGTGGTGCATAATCCTCTCAACTTACTGTTGGATCCTATTAATGTACTGTTGGGATCTTGTTGAGAATCTTGGCATCCATATTCATCAGGGATATTGGTCTGAAATTCTCCTCTTTGTTGGGTCTTTGCCTGGTTTGGGGATCAGGGTAATTCTGGCTTCATAAAAAGCAGTCTCCCAAGACAAATACTGCTTGCCGTTTTAGTAGCACCGTGGTGCAGAGACAAGCCGGAGCTCCTGTGACCCCTGAGACAGTGGCTGGGGCCGTGCTCTGCCAGTGGAAGGTGGCAGAGGGGGCGTCTATGTGCTCTGGGCCACCCAGAGGGGAATAGACTGAGGCCTCTCTCTGAGATGGAGGTCTGGGTGCAGTTTGCTTTCCTCTAAACTTTCAAAGAACTGTCTTTCCTCTTGATAGCCGTTATACTTGGAGAAGCAATCTAGTTGTTCCCATACAGAGATCAAAGAACTCATTTTAATGACTCTGGTTGGGGTCTCACCTCAGTCAGCACCTCCAGGAAATAAACGTGAACAGAGGGAAGCCCAGCTCAGGCAGCTCTTGGGTCTGATAAATGCTGCATGACTATCCCTTCTCACAGTATAAGCATTTCAGCTCTGTCTTCCACAGATGAGTGATTCCTGCTCTCAAAGACACCTGCTGAGATGTTAGAGGAAAGAACCATACATTCTTCAGGTCAACACCAGCAAAGGAAAGTGGACACTTGAAATAATTAGCAACATAATTCAAGTCCCCCCAAAAGATATTCAAGGACCAGCGTGGCAGGAATACTCTCTACCATGGTTGCTGTTCTTAGATTGCATTGCTTGGAGAATTCTTGACACAATCGTGAGTGGGCAGGAAATAGACTACAATTTAATCTCTGAAGGACACCAATTCAGGAAAATAATTAGCTTTGTGTATTTAGCATCCACTTAACACTACTGGAAGGTGTTTATTCTCCACAGTAAGATCAGGCTGTATTCTATTTCTTAATATCCCATTTGGTCCCTCAGCAGCACTACCACCATTCAGGGACGGAGGTGGGATGGAGATCTAGGTCTCAGATGGCTTTGAAGTTACCATAAACCAATTATCACACATCTACCCAGATATTAAAGAATGGAGTTTTAAAATGAGCAGGAATTTAGGATCTTTTCAGTTTTTCTTGGTCATTTATTAAAAGCCAAGCATGCCATCAAATCTATCCCTAAAAGTTAGCCAGTAAATTTGCTTTGGACCAACAATATGCATGCTTCCACTAGAGCACCACTCTGTTTCCACTGATGTGTTGTTTCTTTTTTTTTTTTTTTTAAAGACTTTATTTATTTATTTGACAGAGAGAGATCACAAGTAGGCAGAGAGGCAGGCAGAGAGAGAGAAGAAGGGAAGCAGGCTCCCCGCTGAGCAGAGAGCCCGATGCGGGGCTCGATCCCAGGACCCTGAGACCATGACCTGAGCCGATGGCAGAGGCTTAACCCACTGAGCCACCCAGGCACCCCTGATGTGTTGTTTCTAAATCCCACTAGACTGGAGAAAAGTCTCATTCACATTTGTATTCTCAGAAATTATATTGTATACCACGAAATTGTAGGCTGTGAGGAAAAATTTAAAATTGGTGACATTTGGTATTTATATGATAGTTTTTCTGAATTCTTCCAGACAGCTTTTGTCTTCCCAAAGATCTCAGTAAGAATGTAGAATAATGAGTGTCATCTCACTGGCTTTTTGTAGACTCCAAGATTTATCTTCCCTTCCAATAGGAAGTGTTGAGACATTAACCAACCATGAAACAGACATAGGTGAGTAACACTTTTAATTCATCTACTTCAAAATCCCATGACATTAACCCAGAATCCTAGATAACCACTTGATGGACAATTTAAAAAACCAAGGACTTGCTTCCCCAACTAGTTCTCTGCCTAGTTCAGTGGCTTCTTGGTCACACCACACTGATAAATGGGATGAAATTTTGAAAAGCTAGAATACAATAAAAATAAATTTTCCTTTAACTGTGATTATTAACATGTATTTTATACATGTGTGGGAGGGACGGAGTGGGGGTTCACAGAAAAGTCCTATTGTTTTGTCTCCAAGACTAAAGAAGAACAAAGAAATCTGCCCTGATAGCCCAAGTTTATTTTCAGGTCAACTTCAAAGAAGGAAGACCTGCTTTTCTAGGGAGCTGCAGGAGGGCTGCTCTACTGTCCTGCCTTGAAAACCTGTCTCCCACACAAATCAGCTGTGTTGACATAGAGCATTTCCCTGTAAGAAAACCACAATTTCTTTCTCTGTTTCCTGCTTATCTTTTATGCATGGCACTAATCAAACCTAGATAGGATGAAAAGTTATGGGCTATATATCTTTGTATTTTTATACATTATTCATTGTATGTTCAAAAAATGAGATTGAAGTAGGTGTTAATCTAGAGTCTGGTCTCTAGAGGCAAGCCAAAGGGCTCTATCTTGTCCAGTCCATCTTTTTCTTTTGTCAGAGACTTAGATGAAAATATAAAGGAATGTTTGTCAAATTTGCTTTTGATGATAATTTTCAGAGTTAAGAAAATTCCACGTATGGTGGTATTAAGATCTGCAAAAACAAAAACTCCAACATGTGCCAGGAAGGGGCAAATCTAACATGAAACTTAATATGGGCAAATTCGAAACTCAAGACTTGAGTCTCTTTCTTGTTTCTGTCTGTCTCTTCCTCTCTCTCTCTCTCTCTCTCTCTCTCACACACACACACACACACACACACACACACACACACACACTTGCATTCCTATAGGCTGGCTTATTGGCACTTACATGACAAAGATTCGTGGATTTGATTTCAATAAAGGCTGGCAGCAGGATGTGACTGCTGAGAAAGCTAATGAGTGTGGTAAATAGACTTTTGATGGTTTGAATGAGGGAAGTGATTGTCCTGCTCTGGGAGCTGACTGAGCCAATCCTGGTGTGTTGCATTCAGCTCCAA
>NW_022634683.1:0-3268 GCF_010015895.1 Lontra canadensis
TGTTGTTGTTGTTGTTGTTTTTCCCCTGTTGTCTTCATTCTTCCTCACATCTGTCCAGGTTGCAGGAAAGACTGCCCCAGCTGCACTAGACTTTCACGATTTTCATAGCCATCAATCTCAGAAGCCATTAGTTTCTCTCCTAGTATTCCTACAAAGACCCTCATTGATGGGTCTGGGTTTTGTGTCCACTTGACATAAGAATTATATGGACCACACAAGGTGTAATACTCAAAAGAAAAGGTTTATGGACAGATTTTAAATGTAACTCATGTCCATTGTATCTTCCTAAGAAAGTATCTGGATAGTAACATGGCCCCAGGCCAATGTTCCCAATGTAGTAAGAACTAATCTACTAAATGCAGGGAAAATGCACAGCTTATAATTATGGATAAGGACTAGATCTAAGTTTGGAGATCTTCAACCTAGGAGGAATGTCTCTTAGAGAGAATTAAAGGTTTGATCTGTTGTTACCCTCTAGTATTTCCTGTTCTTTTTAGCCATTTACTTCTATGGGTAAGCATAATGGTGGTCAGGTTGACTTGAGAAGAATTTCTGGTCTCAGAGTCTCCTGAACTAAAATCAATCTTTTTCCCTCTCCTTCTATCCCTCCTTCTGTACCTTCCCACCCCATCATCAAATGTGATTGGATTTCCTTTGACCCATTATATGTAGGACTCGCTCGGAATCCTGAAATGAGACATCCAATAGAAATCTTGGGACTAAAATTTTTGTGTTCAAAGCAGGGAATTGGATATGTTTCCTTATACTGATGTGTGGTCATGTAATTGTGCCAATAATGAAAGCTCTAGATGTAGTTGCTTTCATTAATTTCCATCTCACAAAGGTAATAAGGTGTTCTGTAGTGAGTGCCTGGGAAGATAGCTTTTGCCAAATCTGGAGAATATAAGAAAAGAAAAGTTCTTCTGGGTAAATGTTCTTGGTACCAGGTATTAGAAGCTTTTGTAGAGCTCAAAAGCATACTAAGAAATTTAATTATATACTCATATATTTTAGGCTAAGTTTATTTTATAAAGGGTCAACCCATTATATTAGCATGATGACTGTGCTTTTCTTGTGGAAAATTTGGAAACAGACTAATAATAAAATGTTCCCCTGCCCCGCACTATGAAAACTAGATTGCTTTAGTTTGAGAGAATTGATCATAGTCTTACAATGACAGTTTCAACACTATTTTACACAGCATTCTCAGAGTATTTAACATTTACTTTGACAGCAAAGCTGTGGAAAGAAAGGTTCTGACTGAGTGGTTATGAATGAAAAACCAGGTAAGAAGCTTGACTTTAAGGAATAATTTGTATCCTGTTAATTTCCCTATGGGTCTTAAGGAAATGAGATAGACAATAATCCATTCTTAGTGGACTAATGAGACACAACATTTGAAAAGTTGGCACGTATATTGGAAGTTCCTTGATGATGAATGATGGCGATCATCTTTTCAAGTACCTGTTGGCCATCTGTATGTCTTCTTTGGAAAAATGTCTATTCAGAGCCTCTACTCATTGTAAAATCAGATTGTGTTTTGTTTTGTTTGGCTATTGAGTTGTATGAGATCTTCATGTATTTTTTTTTATTTTTATTTTTTCCAGTATAACAGTATTCATTGTTTTTGCACCACACCCAGTGCTCCATGCAATCCGTGCCCTCTCTAATACCCACCACCTCGTTCCCCCAACCTCCCACCCACTGCCACTTCAAACCCCTCAGATTGTTTTTCAGAGTCCATAGTCTCTCATGGTTCACCTCCCCTTCCATTTCCCCCAACTCCCTTCTCCTCTCTAACTCCCCTTGTCCTCCATGTTATTTGTTATGCTCCACAAATAAGTGAAACCATATGATAATTGACTCTCTCTGCTTGACTTATTTCACTCAGCATAATCTCTTCCAGTCCCGTCCATGTTGCTACAAAAGTTGGGTATTCATCCTTTCTGATGGAGGCACAATACTCCATAGTGTATATGGACCACATCTTCCTTATCCATTCGTCTGTTGAAGGGCATGTTGGTTCTTTCCACAGTTTGGCGACCGTGGCCATTGCTGCTATAAACATTGGGGTACAGATGGCCCTTCTTTTCACTACATCTGTATCTTTGGGGTAAATACCCAGTAGTGCAATTGCACTAGGGAAGTGCAGTTGCACATGAACTAGGGAAGCTTTGATATCCGCTCTACTCCAAGTCCTATTTCTATGTTCCCTTTTCATTGACTGGCACCACCATTCATTTGGACAGGTTATTTTCTCTCTCATCTTATCAACCACTGAATTCTGAAATTTTTACCTTCAAAACATCTTTTGAATTCTTCTGTCAGTTTCCACCATAGTCTGAACAACATTTTTTTAAAATGTGGAATACTGCATTATTAGCCTTAAAAATGGCTTTCTTGTATGCAATCTGACCTTTACCCTGGCAGAATAACACTTTCAAATATGAATCTGTTGATACCACCGCTTAGACAAGACACTTCAGAAATTCCCCTTTATGTTTAGGATAAAGACTCTATTTCTAAACATAAGTTGCCAGTGCCTGTATGATCTGGCCCCTCCCTTAGACTCTGGCGTTCACGTGCACCACCTCCCTCACTCCTCTATGCTCCGATCTCTCTGGCCATGTTCTCTCTTGCCACGGATTCTTCTCACATGAGGCTCCTTCTGTCTGGATCACTCTTCTACCTCTCCACTACTTACCAGGCGGACTCCTATCTTCCCGCAATATAAGCTCAAGCTTTAGCTTCTCAAGTCTGCCTTCATGGACCTGCCTTGCAGCTCTTTCTTGGTGCTTATCACTGATAATTTTACATTTGCTTCTATTGTTATTGTTAGCCAATAATGCCTGTCTTCCTTATTGGACTCAAGCTCTACAAGGTCATGACTTATGTCTGGCAATAATTAATTCTGTAGTCCCAGGCAAGAGAATGTAATAGGAGCTCAATAAATAGTCAGATGAAAGATGGCTTATATTGCTTTACACCTTAGTTTTCTATCTAAAAGAAAGCGGTGTGCGATTGCTGCTAGCTTTGGGCTGTCTTAAGCATTGTTGTGAAGTGGCCAGCAGAACCTTCAATGGCATACATGAAAGGGATGTAGCAGGATACTGTGTATGTTCTTTCAGAGGAGGTTGTGGATAGAGTAGCCCAATTTCTCAGAAGAAATAGATGTTGCTCCCACCTTATTTCCTCTCTAGCCACGTAAAAAGCAGACTAAATGGAGCAAGTTAATTTAGCACAGTTTCAGATGAAGTCTCACACTATT
>NW_022634684.1:0-3267 GCF_010015895.1 Lontra canadensis
CCCATAAAACAACACAGGGAAGCAGATTGGATAAAAGGACAGGACCCATCCATATGTTGTCTATAAGAGACCCATTTTGAACCTAAAGATACACCCAGACTGAAAGTGAAGGGATGGAGAAGCATCTTTCATGCCAATGGGCCTCAAAAGAAGGCCGGGGTAGCAATTCTCATATCAGACAAATTAGATTTTAAACTAAAGACTGTAGTCAGAGATACAGAAGGACACTACATAATTCTTAAAGGGACTACCCACTAAGATGATCTAACAATTGTAAATATCTATGCCCCCAATATGGGAGCAGCCAATTACATAAGAAAACTGTTAATCAAGATAAAGAAACATATTGATATGAATACATTAATAGTAGGAGATCTTAACACGCCTCTCTCAGAAATAGATCATTGAAGCAGAAAATCAATAAAGAAACAAGAGCATTGAATGACACCCTGGACCAGATGGACCTCATAGATATATACAGAACATTCCACCCTAAAACAACAGAATACTCATTGTTCTCAAGTGCACATGGAACCTTCTCCAGAATAGACCACATACTGGGTCACAAATCAGGACTCAGCCGATTCCAAAAGACTGAGATTATTTCCTGCATATTCTCAGATCACAATGCTTTGAAATTGGAGCTCAATCACAAGGAAAAGTTCCGAAGGAACTCAAATACCTGGAACCTGAGGGCCACTTTGCTTAAGAATGTTTGGATCAACCAGGAGATCAAAGAAGAACTGAAACAATTCATGGAAACCAATGAGAATGAAGACACTTTGGTCCAAAACCTATGGGATACAGCAAAGGCTGTCCTAAGGGGGAAATACATAGCCATCCAAGCCTCCCTCAAAAAAATTGAAAAATCCAGAACACACCAGCTGTCTCTACACCTTAAAGAACTGGAGAATCAACAACAAGTCAAACCAACTCCACACATAAGAATGGAAATAATCAAGATTAGAGCAGAGATCAATGAGGTAGAAACCAGAGATACAGTAGAACGTATCAATGAAACTAGAAGCTAGTTTTTTGAAAGAATCAATAAGATCGATAAACCATTGGCCACACTAATCCAAAAGAAAAGAGAGAAGGCCCAAATTTATAAAATTATGAATGAAAAGGGAGAGATCAAAACTAACACCAAAGAAGTAGAAACAATCATCAGAAGTTAATATCAACAGTTATATGCCAATAAGCTAAGCAACCTAGATGAAAAGGATGCATTCCTGGAAAACTATAAACTCCCAAAATTGAACCAGGAAGAAATTGACAACCTGAATAGACTGATATCTAGTAACGAGATTGAAGCAGTGATCAAAAACATCCAAAAAAAAAAGAGCCCAGGACCTGACGGATTCCCTGGGGAATTCTACCAAACTTTCAAAGAAGAAATAACACCTATTCTCCTGAAGCTGTTTCAAAAAATTGAAGCAGAAGGAAAACTTCCAGACTCTTTCTATGAAGCCAGCATTACCCTGATCCCCAAACCAGGCAAAGACCCTACCGGAAAGGAGAATTTCAGACCAATATCACTGATGAATATGGATGCTAAGATTCTCAACAAGATCCTAGCAAACAGGATCCAACAGCACATTAAAAAGATTATCCACCATGACCAGGTGGGATTCACTCCTGGGCTACAAGGATGGTTCAACATTCGCAAATCAATCAGTGTGATAGAACAAATTAATAAGAAAAGAGAGAAGAACCACATGGTCCTCTCAATTGATGCAGAAAAAGCATTTGACAAAATTCAGCATCCCTTCCTGATTAAAACGCTTCAAAGTATAGGGATAGAGGGAACATTCCTGAACTTCATCAAATCTATCTATGAAAAACCCACAGCAAGTATCATCCTCAATGGGAAAAAGCTTGCAGCCTTCCCGTTGAGATCAGGAACACGACAAGGATGCCCACTCTCACCACTCTTGTTCAACATAGTATTAGAAGTCCTAGCAACAGCAATCAGACAACAAAGAGAAATAAAAGGTATCCAAATTGGCAATGAAGAAGTCAAACTCTCTCTCTTCGCAGATGACATGATTCTTTATATGGAAAACCCAAAAGACTCCACCCCCAAAGTACTAGAACTCATACAGCAATTCAGTAACGTGGCAGGATACAAAGTCAACGTACAGAAATCAGTGGCTTTCCTATACACTAACAATGAAAATACAGAAAGGGAAATTAGAGAATTGATTCCATTTAGAACCATAAGATACCTGGGAATAAACCTAACCAAAGAGGTAAAGGAACTGTACTCGAGGAACTATGGAACACTCATGAAAGAAATTGAAGAAGACACAAAAAGAAGGAAGACCATTCCATGTTCCTGGATTGGAAGAATAAACATTGTTAAAATGTCTATACTGCCTAGAGCAATCTATACTTTTAATGCCATTCCAATCAAATATCCACGGGTATTTTTCAAAGAGCTGGACCAAATAATCCTAAAATTTGTATGGAATCAGAAGAGACCCCGAATCACTAAGGAAATGTTGAAAAACAAAAATAAAACTGGGGGCATCACGTTACCTGATTTCAAGCTTTACTACAAAGCCGTGATCACCAAGACAGCATGGTACTGGCATAAAAACAGACACATAGACCAGTGGAACAGAGTAGAGAGCCCAGATATGGACCCTCAACTCTATGGTCAAATAATCTTCGACAAAACCAGAAAAAATATACAGTGGAAAAAAGACAGTATCTTCAAAAAATGGTGCTCTGAAAACTGGACAGCTATATGCAGAAGAATGAAACTCGACCATTCTCTTACACCGTACACAAAGATAAACTCAAAATGGGTAAAAGACCTCAACATGAGACAGGAATCCATCAGAATCCTAGAGGAGAATATAGGCAGTAATCTCTTTGATATCAGCCACAGCAACTTCTTTCTAGATATGTTTCCAAAGGCAAAGGAAACAAAAGCGAAAATGAACTTTTGGGACTTCATCAAGATCAAAAGCTTCTGCACAGCAAAAGAAACAGTCAACAAAACAAAGAGGCAACCCACGGAATGGGAGAAGATATTTGCAAATGACAGTACAGACAAAAGGTTGATATCCAGGATCTATAAAGAACTCCTCAAACTCAACACACACAAAACAGACAATCATATAAAAAAATGGTCAGAAGATATGAAGAGACACTTCTCCAATGAAGACATACAAATGGCTATCAGACACATGAAAAAATGTTCATCATCACTAGCCATCAGGGAGATTCAAATTAAAACCACATTGAGATACCACCTTA
>NW_022634685.1:0-147 GCF_010015895.1 Lontra canadensis
GGCGGGAACTTTCGCCATCTTAAGTAGCCCTTTCTGCCAGCCCAACATTCCGACCTTTTGCTTAATATAATGGTGCCAGGGGCGTTGACTCAGTTCTGGCTACTTCCTGCTGACGCTGACGGGGGGGGGGGGGGGGGGGGGGGGGGG
>NW_022634685.1:247-3266 GCF_010015895.1 Lontra canadensis
ATAGGGGTAGTCGGAAGAGGGCAGGCGACAGTAGGGCTGGAGGAGGAGTTGATTGACAGACACTCGGGCAACTTCTTATAGGCGACCCTGCAAGCATCGGAAAAGACAGGAAGCAACTGAAACTAGAAGGAGGATTATGCATACAGGTCCCGCCAGAGGGAGCAGCCAGGTTACCCAGGTGTAGAGGTCCAGGCCCCAGGAGGACGTGTCTCGCCGCTGTGCTTGAATCCGATCCCTGAGTTCTTTGATCCTGGAGGTAACTATACCTGATTGGTTAACAAAGTAACAACATTCTTCATTTAAGTATAGGCAGGTCCCCCCTTTTTCGGCGGTCAGAAGGTCTAAGGCCCGTCGGTTCTGCAGGGCTAAGGCCGCCAGGCTGGTAACTTGCATCTGTAGGGCTGTGAGGGAGTCAGCAACCCGTTCCATGTCATCATTCAGGGCTTGGGAGAGTTTGTAATAAAAGTCTATGGAAGTTCCTATCCCCGCTGCTCTGGTTGCCACCCCTGTAGCTATTCCTGCCCCTATTATGAATGGGAGGAAGGCAGCCCTTCTTCCACGGTGTTGGGGGAATAGGATGGATTGCAGCTGGGATTCAGAGTAGATGGTGGTAGAAGGAGATAGTAGAATGAATATACAGTCTAGGGAGGCATTAGTGGTCAGGCAGCGATAGATTCCCTGAGGGCACGAGAGAAATATTCCCAAGGGAGTACAGTACAGGAGGGAGGAGTTAGTGATGTTGGCAGCTGTGGTGGTAAGGGGGGAGGACACATTAATAATAGGTATGTTTCCCCCAGTGGGGCCGATATGGACCGTATTATTTCTGGTCGTGGAGTTAGGGAGTGGCCAGTCAATAGGGAGGGGTACCCCTACGATGTTGGAATGTGTTGAAAAAGGGAAACAGATCCAGCAGTCACTGTCACCGTTCTTCGACGCATTTCGCCATAGGTTGTAACTAGAGTTCAGGAGGGCCACTGTCAGTTGTTCGGTGGCAGGGACTTTTTGTATGCTACCAAGATTGATGCCCTTATAGACCGGGTCACTGGGGGTTTGGAGTCGTTTGGTCAGGTCCGTGACTGCTGTTTTAATGTGTTCGTGGCTAGCCTGGTCCTGTACAACCCCCCCCACTCCCCCGTCAGAGACCGACATAACCCAGATAGGTCCAGCAAACTTTTCCAGACCTGGGGTAGATGTTGCAGGGGGCAATACCGCGTTTGGCTGTCACGAGGTCAGAGACCCAATAGGTTTTCTGGTCATACGTACAGGTTGTTGATTCCTTTCCCCGGTAGCAGGTTGCAGGCATATAAGTAAAGGCCGAAAAATAGCGAGAGGTACCTGAACCCCTCATGCAGCTACACTCACATGGTTCCGCCTGGTTTGTCTGGATTAGAAGGAATATGAGAAGGGGCCCTAACCAAGCGGAGTTTGGTGGGGCCTGCCATCTGGGAAGTCCAATCAGTATCTGTGGGTGCCCGTTTGAGATTGTTGATATGTACCCATGCAGAGTGCCCCAACAGTTTCACAGCAGTTGGGGTGGTAAGGACGACCACATGAGGCCTGGTCCACCAGGTTTGTAAGGAGCCTGGCCGCAAGCTTTGAGAAGGACCTGGTCCCCAGGAGATAGATCTCGTATATCCCCTTCGGAAGCATGGTGGCTTGGGGCTGGGATGACAATGTGGGCGTGGGCCCTTAAGAGAGCTCGGAGGAAAGTGAGGTAAGGTAGATAGGTTAAAAGAGGCAGGGAAGTGGCCGGAAGGCTATGATTTATAAGAAAGGGCCGGCCGTATAGTAATTCGAACGGGCTTAAGCCAGAAGGCCCTTGGGGCATAGCCTGGAGTCTGGTGAGAGCCAGGGGCAAAGTGTGGGCCAGGAAAGGCGGGTTTCTAGGGTAAGTTTGCTGAGTTGGGCTTTGAGCAGCCCGTTGGCCTTCTTTACCTTACCCGATGACTGTGGGTGGTATGGGATGTGAAGTTTCCAGGTTATGTTGAGGCTCTCAGCTACCTGTTGGGTTACACTGGAGATGAAGGTGGGTCCATTGTCTGACTGGAGGATCCGGGGCAATCCGAACCTCGGGATGATGTGCTCGATGAGTATTGTAGCCACCACATCCGCTGTTTCCCTAGTGGTGGGGAATGCCTCCATCCAGCCTGTGAAGGTGTCCACAAGAGTTAGTAGGTATCTAAAGGTTTTGTGTCAAGGCATGTGAGTGAAGTCAAGTTGCCAGTCCTTACCTGGCTGATGCCCGCAGAGCTGGTGGGTGGGTCCCGGTCTGCAGAGGCTGCCCTGGGCATTGACCACCGAACAGGTTCTACAGGCCTGGTGTACCTCCTTAATGGTCTTCTGGAGGAGGGGGTGGTGAAAGAGAGGTCGGAGATATTGGTATAGGGCCTTTGGACCGATGTAGAGAGACTGGTGGAGGTCATTAATGAGGGTGTGGATTAGGCTGTTCGGGAGGGCAATTTTGTCCTGGACAAAATACAATCCCTTGTCATCCAACCTGCCACCTAATGTTTTAAGGGCTCGAGTCTCTTCATCAGTGTACGAGGGACTGTGAGGAGTGTTGAGAAACAGGAGAAGGGCTGGAGAGGAGTTTAAGGCCACCTGTCAGGCAATAGAGTTGACCTTGTTGTTCCCCAAAGAGATGGGGTCCTTGGCCTGATGGCCATGGCAGTGGACAATAGCCACCTCAGTAGGGTACATGAGAGCCTCTAGGAGTTTGGCAATAAGAGGCCCGTTGACTATGGGGGTTCCCTTGGTTGTGAGAAATCCCCTTTCTCGCCAGAGGACAGAGTGAGTGTGGGTAATAAGGAAAGCATATTTGGAGTCAGTATAAATAGTGACCCGTTGTCCCTCAGATAAGTGAAGGGCCCTGGTGAGACCCACGAGTTCTGCCTTTTGAGAAGTCCCAATGGGAAGGGGGGCCGCTTCTATGACAGCGTCCAGGGTGACCACTGCATAGGCCGCATGTGGCTGTCCATCTGGAGCTATGAGGGAGCTCCCATCCACGAACAGAGTGCGA
>NW_022634686.1:0-147 GCF_010015895.1 Lontra canadensis
GGCGGGAACTTTCGCCATCTTAAGTAGCCCTTTCTGCCAGCCCAACATTCCGACCTTTTGCTTAATATAATGGTGCCAGGGGCGTTGACTCAGTTCTGGCTACTTCCTGCTGACGCTGACGGGGGGGGGGGGGGGGGGGGGGGGGGG
>NW_022634686.1:247-3266 GCF_010015895.1 Lontra canadensis
ATAGGGGTAGTCGGAAGAGGGCAGGCGACAGTAGGGCTGGAGGAGGAGTTGATTGACAGACACTCGGGCAACTTCTTATAGGCGACCCTGCAAGCATCGGAAAAGACAGGAAGCAACTGAAACTAGAAGGAGGATTATGCATACAGGTCCCGCCAGAGGGAGCAGCCAGGTTACCCAGGTGTAGAGGTCCAGGCCCCAGGAGGACGTGTCTCGCCGCTGTGCTTGAATCCGATCCCTGAGTTCTTTGATCCTGGAGGTAACTATACCTGATTGGTTAACAAAGTAACAACATTCTTCATTTAAGTATAGGCAGGTCCCCCCTTTTTCGGCGGTCAGAAGGTCTAAGGCCCGTCGGTTCTGCAGGGCTAAGGCCGCCAGGCTGGTAACTTGCATCTGTAGGGCTGTGAGGGAGTCAGCAACCCGTTCCATGTCATCATTCAGGGCTTGGGAGAGTTTGTAATAAAAGTCTATGGAAGTTCCTATCCCCGCTGCTCTGGTTGCCACCCCTGTAGCTATTCCTGCCCCTATTATGAATGGGAGGAAGGCAGCCCTTCTTCCACGGTGTTGGGGGAATAGGATGGATTGCAGCTGGGATTCAGAGTAGATGGTGGTAGAAGGAGATAGTAGAATGAATATACAGTCTAGGGAGGCATTAGTGGTCAGGCAGCGATAGATTCCCTGAGGGCACGAGAGAAATATTCCCAAGGGAGTACAGTACAGGAGGGAGGAGTTAGTGATGTTGGCAGCTGTGGTGGTAAGGGGGGAGGACACATTAATAATAGGTATGTTTCCCCCAGTGGGGCCGATATGGACCGTATTATTTCTGGTCGTGGAGTTAGGGAGTGGCCAGTCAATAGGGAGGGGTACCCCTACGATGTTGGAATGTGTTGAAAAAGGGAAACAGATCCAGCAGTCACTGTCACCGTTCTTCGACGCATTTCGCCATAGGTTGTAACTAGAGTTCAGGAGGGCCACTGTCAGTTGTTCGGTGGCAGGGACTTTTTGTATGCTACCAAGATTGATGCCCTTATAGACCGGGTCACTGGGGGTTTGGAGTCGTTTGGTCAGGTCCGTGACTGCTGTTTTAATGTGTTCGTGGCTAGCCTGGTCCTGTACAACCCCCCCCACTCCCCCGTCAGAGACCGACATAACCCAGATAGGTCCAGCAAACTTTTCCAGACCTGGGGTAGATGTTGCAGGGGGCAATACCGCGTTTGGCTGTCACGAGGTCAGAGACCCAATAGGTTTTCTGGTCATACGTACAGGTTGTTGATTCCTTTCCCCGGTAGCAGGTTGCAGGCATATAAGTAAAGGCCGAAAAATAGCGAGAGGTACCTGAACCCCTCATGCAGCTACACTCACATGGTTCCGCCTGGTTTGTCTGGATTAGAAGGAATATGAGAAGGGGCCCTAACCAAGCGGAGTTTGGTGGGGCCTGCCATCTGGGAAGTCCAATCAGTATCTGTGGGTGCCCGTTTGAGATTGTTGATATGTACCCATGCAGAGTGCCCCAACAGTTTCACAGCAGTTGGGGTGGTAAGGACGACCACATGAGGCCTGGTCCACCAGGTTTGTAAGGAGCCTGGCCGCAAGCTTTGAGAAGGACCTGGTCCCCAGGAGATAGATCTCGTATATCCCCTTCGGAAGCATGGTGGCTTGGGGCTGGGATGACAATGTGGGCGTGGGCCCTTAAGAGAGCTCGGAGGAAAGTGAGGTAAGGTAGATAGGTTAAAAGAGGCAGGGAAGTGGCCGGAAGGCTATGATTTATAAGAAAGGGCCGGCCGTATAGTAATTCGAACGGGCTTAAGCCAGAAGGCCCTTGGGGCATAGCCTGGAGTCTGGTGAGAGCCAGGGGCAAAGTGTGGGCCAGGAAAGGCGGGTTTCTAGGGTAAGTTTGCTGAGTTGGGCTTTGAGCAGCCCGTTGGCCTTCTTTACCTTACCCGATGACTGTGGGTGGTATGGGATGTGAAGTTTCCAGGTTATGTTGAGGCTCTCAGCTACCTGTTGGGTTACACTGGAGATGAAGGTGGGTCCATTGTCTGACTGGAGGATCCGGGGCAATCCGAACCTCGGGATGATGTGCTCGATGAGTATTGTAGCCACCACATCCGCTGTTTCCCTAGTGGTGGGGAATGCCTCCATCCAGCCTGTGAAGGTGTCCACAAGAGTTAGTAGGTATCTAAAGGTTTTGTGTCAAGGCATGTGAGTGAAGTCAAGTTGCCAGTCCTTACCTGGCTGATGCCCGCAGAGCTGGTGGGTGGGTCCCGGTCTGCAGAGGCTGCCCTGGGCATTGACCACCGAACAGGTTCTACAGGCCTGGTGTACCTCCTTAATGGTCTTCTGGAGGAGGGGGTGGTGAAAGAGAGGTCGGAGATATTGGTATAGGGCCTTTGGACCGATGTAGAGAGACTGGTGGAGGTCATTAATGAGGGTGTGGATTAGGCTGTTCGGGAGGGCAATTTTGTCCTGGACAAAATACAATCCCTTGTCATCCAACCTGCCACCTAATGTTTTAAGGGCTCGAGTCTCTTCATCAGTGTACGAGGGACTGTGAGGAGTGTTGAGAAACAGGAGAAGGGCTGGAGAGGAGTTTAAGGCCACCTGTCAGGCAATAGAGTTGACCTTGTTGTTCCCCAAAGAGATGGGGTCCTTGGCCTGATGGCCATGGCAGTGGACAATAGCCACCTCAGTAGGGTACATGAGAGCCTCTAGGAGTTTGGCAATAAGAGGCCCGTTGACTATGGGGGTTCCCTTGGTTGTGAGAAATCCCCTTTCTCGCCAGAGGACAGAGTGAGTGTGGGTAATAAGGAAAGCATATTTGGAGTCAGTATAAATAGTGACCCGTTGTCCCTCAGATAAGTGAAGGGCCCTGGTGAGACCCACGAGTTCTGCCTTTTGAGAAGTCCCAATGGGAAGGGGGGCCGCTTCTATGACAGCGTCCAGGGTGACCACTGCATAGGCCGCATGTGGCTGTCCATCTGGAGCTATGAGGGAGCTCCCATCCACGAACAGAGTGCGA
>NW_022634687.1:0-3265 GCF_010015895.1 Lontra canadensis
CCTTCCTTCTTTACTAACAATTCTAAGAGGACTTTATTAAGTTTTCCAATGTCGGTCTTACATAATCTTATGAGGAATGGGGCCATGAAGATATTCTTCCTTATTAAAACTTTTTAAGCAATATAATGACCTGTTGTACAGAAAAATGGCCCTGTCTAACATCTCTTTCATTAGGAAGTCAATTGTCCTTACTCAAACCATTCTTTCAAAAACAGCATCTCCCTTGCCTATAAAGACCAGTGACATTTCTACTGAGAGATAAGGGTGCTTTTTTATCAAATATTTTGCACAGTGTTGGTAGATGCAGTTTCTAAATCTTTTGAGTCACCCATGTATGTGGACAAATGAGTAGGCTGAAAATGATAAATAAATTTTATATTCCAGTCTATTAATTTTTTTGGATTAATTTTCTGCATTTATAAGAAATGTCTAATGTCTTAAAATCATTTAGCAAAGTAATTACGTGGTATTGGCTTTAGTTAACTAACTTAGCAAACAATTAAACCCACTGAAGACAGCTTTTGTTAAGTTAACTGTTGTCTATAGCTCAATCTGTATTATATTTTTTCCTTTTTAAAAAGATTTTATTTATTTATTTGACAGAGAGAGAGAGCACAAGCAGGGGCAGCAGGAGAGGGAGAAACAGGTTCCCCACCGAAGAAGGAACCTAATATGGGACTCAATTCCAGGACCATGGGATCATGATCTGAGCGAAAGGCAGTTGCTTAACTGACTGAACCACCCAGGCATTCCTATTTTAGTGTCTTGAAAACCATTGTTTTTCATATATTTTGTATGAGGGTTTTTTTTTTTTTTTTGGTGGGGAGGGTGGAAATTTTTTAAGCAGAAGGGTTAAATCCATTTCTTGTTCTACCATTTAAATGGAAGTGGAATGACCTCATGAATCAAATTTTTAATTTCTAAAGAATAACCTACATGTTTTATAACATGTGGATTGATGTGCTATAGGAAGAAAAGCAGAAAGATCAGTTTGGAGCCTATTCTAGAAGTAAAGGGGATAGTAAATGCTGGTTGGACTAGAAAGGTGGCTGAGTTAATGGAGACAGACATGATATATATTTTAAAGGAGGTCATCATGATAATCATGCAAAGTAGTTTTCATCTATTAAATTTTCTCATATTACTAGAAAGTAGTATAAAGAGCATATTAAAAAATTACAGGTCAATCTTTATATACCATAACTAGTCATGAGAATGTATTAAGTACTAATGGACTAAAAGTTTTTTTTTTCATTAGATAGTAAGATTCTACATTATTAAACTTGAAAACTTGAGCATTTATTATAATGGAAGATGGCCCCATTTTCAAAAATATTAAATGGAAAAGTTAGAAATAATGGATTTCTAAAAAATTCTCTTAGTATCTGTAAACTGATTTACTAAATTTAGAGACATACATAAATGAGTTAAATTTATATCATTTCTTTCAGATAATAATGTATTATATTTGTAATTTATTGGCATCTCCATTTTATAAATATAATTTTTAGGATTTTTGTCTTACCTTAAAACTGAACTTTGTTGAATTTTTGTTTGTCTTACCTTACAACTGAATTTTGTTTGTCTTACCTTAAAAATGAACTTTGATAAGGACAGTGATAGCAATTTATTTGACTGCAGAGCCTCCAAGCCACACCATTAAGCAATAGATGAGAATATCTAAAAAAAAATTGTAATTCAACACTATATAAATTATATAAAATAATTGAAGAAAGGCAAATTCTACATAATTGGAAAAATGTTATATTTTGAAGAAACTTAATAGGTAGGTAGATAGATGTATTTGTAGACATAAGAATGTATGCTTTCTAATAAATATAATTATGCAGTTGACTTTTGATATTATTAGTTTATAATTTAATTATTGTTGTGTTTTTTTTTTTTTTAAACCACACTTAAATAACCTTTCTCTCTAAAGCATTCATGACAGTTTTTGGTCAGAACTTCTGTTAGGCAGAGCAATAACAATTCTATCATTCCTTCTAATTTTTGTTATATGTTGCTTATCGAAAGTTCTTTGTCCTTCTTTAGACACTTTCTTAAGCAAATATTGTTTCTGCCTTATAGGTATTTCAGGCCCTATGTTTGATCTAGCACAAGGAAGATATTCTCCCACTGTTTTAACTATCTCCTTAAGTTCTTGCTTTATTTTAAAGAAAACTGTGTAACAGTAGGTGATTTTTTATATTTTTCCTGTAATTATTTGTACTCACTAAAATGTTGTTGAACATTTTAAGTACATGTATATATTTTAAGTTGATTTATAATGCTTAAAAATAGTTTTTTATTCCTTTTATTCCTTATACTTACTTATTTTCCTTATCTAATTATCAACCAATGGTTCCAGATTTATTTGAAAAGTGAATTTCTATTGACTGGGAAGGAGATGAGATATAAGATAAAAGTGTAAAATACGTATGATCCAGAATATGAATATTAAGCATTATTTCCAATGTGATGCATTCAATTATAAATGGCTTAAACATGGCACACTGAATTTCCAGTCTCTTTTCACATTTACTTCTGCTAATGTCTTAAGATATTAAGAAGTCAATTACTTAAATAACTCTTGATTATTCAAAATGATAAATTGAAAGTTTAACATATATTTTAAAATGTGCATGTTCTCATTTCTAATGACAACTTGTAATAATTATTTCTGAACATTAAATAAAGATATTAAGTAGTCTCCCTTTTAAGTTGAATTAAATTTAAAGTTGATTTGGATTTAAATTTAAGTTGAATTGGATTTAGATTCTGTAAGAAAAAAATATCCCAAAAGAATCAACATAACATAAAATTTAAATGTCCTTACCAGCACACAATCTATCAAGTCTTTCAATGGGTCTCAGCTATTAACTTGGCTCATCCCAATTTGTTCTGCATGGATATGTACATCTCAATATATGCAATAAGGAGAGCAACTAAATGTATTTCAATGTACATGACAAGTCCACTCAACCAAAATTATGTCCTTCATCCTCCACAATTTCTAAATGTCCTGTTACACATTGCTGAGCATGAGAACTTGTGTCTGTGATCTGAATTTAGAATCTGACTTCATTTAATGTGTAAACATTAATAGGTTTGTACGTTTTACTGCTTACTGACATTTACCAGAGCTACCTACTATAATACATTGAGGAAACACTGTTTATTTGGAAACTTTGCTGACGTTCTTATTGAGATATGTTCCAATCATACATTTAACCTGAAATGTATTCCTGTTGCATCTTCTCTCATT
>NW_022634688.1:0-3260 GCF_010015895.1 Lontra canadensis
TTTTCCAGAAATGCATCCATTTCATCTAGGTTACTTAGCTTATTGGCATATAACTGTTGAGAATAACTTCTGATGATTGTTTCTACTTTCTTTGTGTTAGTTGTGATCTCTCCCTTTTTATTCATAATTTTATGAATTTGGGCTTTCTCTCTTTTCTTTTGGATTAGTATGGCAATGGTTTATCGATCTTATTGATTCTTGCAAAAAACCAGCTTCTAGTTTCATTGATTCCTTCTACTCTATCTCTCTTTTCTACCTCATTGATCTCAGCTCTAATCTTGATTACTTCCCTTCTTATGTGTGGAGTTGGTTTGATTTGTTGTTGATTCTCCAGTTCTTTAAGGTGTAAAGACAGCTGGTGAATTCTGGATTTATTTATTTATTTATTTATTTATTTATTTATTTATGTTTAATCAATTTTTAAAATTTATTTTCAACGTAACATTATTCATTGATTTTGTACCATACCCAGTGCTCCATGCAATCCGTGCCCTCTCCAATACCCACCACATGGTTCCCCCAACCTAACACCCCTTCCACCTCTTCAAACCCTTCCGATTGTTTTTCAGAGTTGACAGACTCTCACTATTCACCTCCCCTTCGAATTTCCATCGCCCTTCTCCTAAATCCCCATGTCTTCCATGCTATTTGTTATGCACCACCAATACGTGAAACCATATGATAATTGACTCTCTCATCTTGACTTATTTCATTCAGCATCATCTCTTCCAGTCCCGTCCAGGTTGCTACAAATGTTGGGGATTCATCCTTTCTGATGGAGGCATAATACTCCATAGTGTATATGGACCACATCTTCCTTATCCATTCGTCCGTTGAAGGGCATCTTGCTTCTTTCCACAGTTTGGCAACCGTCGTCATTGCTGCTATAAACATTGGGGTCCAGATGGCCCTTCTTTTCACTACCTCTGTATCCTTTGGGTAAATACCCAGTAGAGCAATCGCAGGGTCATAGGGAATTTCTATTTTTAATTTCTTGAGGAATCTCCACACTGTTCTCCAAAGAGGCCGCACCAACTTGCATGCCCACCAACAGTGGAAGAGGGGTCCACTTTCTCCACATCCCCCCAACACATGTTGTTTCCTCTCTTGCTAATTTTGGCCATTCTAACTGGTGTAAGGTGATATCTCAGTGTGGTTTTAATTTGAATCTCCCTGATGGCTAGTGATGAACATTCCTTTCATGGGTCTGATAGCCATTTGTATGTCTTCATTGGCGAATTGTCTGTTCATATCTTCTGCCCATCTTTTGATATGATTATCTCTTTTGTGTGTGTTGAGTTTGAGGAAATCTTTAGAGATCCTGGATATCAATCTTTTGTCTGTCCTGTCATTTGCAAATATCTTCTCCCATTCCGTGGTGGCCTCGTTGTTTTCTTGACTGTTTCCTTTGCTGTGCAAAAGCTTTTGATTTTGATGAAGTCCCAAAAGTTTATTTTGGCTTTTGTTTCCTTTGCCTTTGGAGATATATCTTGAAAGAAGTTGCTGTGGCTGATACCGAAGAGATTACTGCCTATGTTCTCCTCTAGGATTCTGATGGATTCCTGTCTCACCTTTAGGTCTTTTACCCATTTTGAGTTTACCTTATTGTACGGTGTTAGCGAATGGTCGAGTTTCATTCTTCTACATAGAGCTGTCCAGTGTTCCCAGCACCATTTATTGAAGAGACTGTCTTTTTTCCACTGTATTTTTTTTCCTGTTTTGTCAAAGAGTATTTGACCATAGAGTTGACGGTCCATATCTGGGCTCTCTACTCTGTTCCACTGGTCAATGTGTGTGCTTTTATGCCAGGACCATGCTGTCTTGGTGATCACAGCTTTGTCGTAAATCTTGAAATCAGGTAACGTGTTGCCCCCAGTTTCCTTTTTGTTTTTCAACATTCCCTTAGCGATTCGGGGTCTCTTCAGGTTCCATACAAATTTCTGCATCATTTGCTCCAGCTCTTTGAAAAATAACGGTGGAATTTTGATCGGAATGGCATTAGAAACATAGATTGCTCTAGGCCTTATAGACATTTTAACCATGTTTATTCTTCGGATCTAAGAGCATGGAATGTTCTTCCATCTTTTTTGTCTTCTTCAATTTCTCTCATAAGTGTTCTGTAGTTCCTCAAGTACAAATCCCTTACCTCTTTGGTTAGGTTTATTCGCAGGTATCTTATGGTTCTTGGTGCTCTAGTAAATGGAATCGATTCTCTCATTCCCTTTCTGTATTTTCGTTATTCGTGTATAAGAAAGCCACTGATTTCTGTACTTTGACTTTGTATCATGACACATTACTGAATTCCTGTATGAGTTCTTGTAGTTTGGAGATGGAGTCTTTTGGGTTTTTCATATAAAGAATCATGTCATCTGCGAAGAGAGAGTTTGACTTCTTCATTGCCAATGTGAATACCTTTTATTTTTCTTTGTTGTCTGATTGCTGTTGCTAGGACTTCTCATACTATGTTGAACAAGAGTGATGAGAGTGGACATCCTTGTCGTGTTCCTGATCTCAACGGGAGGGCTGCAAGCTTTTTCCCATTGAGGATGAGATTTGCTGTGGGTCTTTCCTAGATAGATTGGATGAAGTTCGGGAATGTTTCCACTATCCCTATACTTTGAAGCGTTTTAATCAGGAACGCATGCTGGATTTTGTCAAACGCTATTTCTGCATCAATTGAGAGGACCATGTGGTTCTTCTCTCTTCTCATATTAATTTGTTCTATCACATTGATTGGTTTGCGAATGTTGAACCATCCTTGGAGCCCAGGAATGAATCCCACCTGGTCATGGTGGATCATCTTTTTAATGTACTGTTGGATCCTGTTTGATAGGATCTTGTTGAGAATCTTAGCATCCATATTCATCAGTGATATTGTTCTGAAATTCTCCTTTTTCATAGTGTCTTTGCCTGGTTTGGGGATCAGGGTAATGCTGGCTTCACAGAAAGTGTCTGGAAGTATTCCTTCTGCTCCAATTTTTTGAAAGGGTTTCAGGGGAATAGGTGTTATTTCTTCTTTGATAGTTTGGTAGAATTCCCCAGGGAATCCATCGGGTCCTGGGCTCTTGTTTTTTGTGAGTGTTTTGATCCCTGCTTCAATCTCGTTATTAGATATTCATGTATTTAGGTTGTCGATTTCTTCCTGGTTCAAATTTGGGAGTTTATAGTTTTCTAGGAATGTTCCATTTCATCTAGGTTGCTTAGTTTATTGGTATATAAGTGTTGATAATAACTTCTGATTATTGTTTCTACTTCCTTGG
>NW_022634689.1:0-3260 GCF_010015895.1 Lontra canadensis
GTCCTAAGGGGGAAATACATAGCCATCCAAGCCTCCCTCGAAAAAATGTGGAGAGAGGGGTACCCTCTTTTTTTTTTATAATTTTATTTTTTTTTAGCATAACAGTATTCCTTGTTTTTGCACCACACCCAGTGCTCCATGCAATCCGTGCCCTCTCCAATACCCACCACCTGGTTCCCACAACCTCCTACCCCCTGCTGCTTCAAACCCCTCAGATTGTTTTTCAGAGTCCATCATCTCTCATGGTTCACCTCCCCTTCCAATTTCCCCCAACTTCCTTCTCCTCTCTAACTCCCTTTGTCCTCCATGATATTTGTTAGGCTCCACAAATAAGTGAAACCATATGATAATTGACTCTCTCTGCTTGACTTATTTCACTCAGCATAATCTCTTCCAGTTCTGTCCATGTTGATAAAAAAGTTGGGTATTCATCCTTTCTGATGGAGGCATTAAACTCCATAGTGTATATGGACCACGTCTTCTTTATCCATTCGTCTGTTGAAGCGCATCTTGTTTCTTTCCACAGTTTGGCGACCGTGACCATTGCTGCTATAAACATTGGGATACAGATGGCCCTTCTTTTCACTACATCTGTATCTTTGGGGTAAATACCCAGTAGTGCAATTGCAGGGTCATAGGGAAGCTCTATTTTTAATTTCTTGAGGAATCTCCACACTGTTCCCCAAAGTGGCTGCACCAACTTGCATTCCCACCAACAGTGTAAGAGGGTTCCCCTTTCTCCACATCCCCTCCAACACATGTTGTTTCGTATCTTGCTGATTTTGGCCATTCTAAGTGGTGTAAGGTGGTATCTCAATGTGGTTTTAATTTGAATCTCCCTGATGGCTAGTGATGATGAACATTTTTTCATGTGTCTGATAGCCATTAGTATGTCTTCATTGGAGAAGTGCGTGTTCATATCTTCTGCCCATTTTATGATATGATTGTCTGTTTTGTGTGTGTTGAGTTTGAGGAGTTCTTTATAGATCCTGGATATCAACCTTTTGTCTGTACTGTCATTTGCAAATATATATTCCATTCCGTGGGTTGCCTCTTTGTTTTCTTGACTGTTTCCTTTGCTGTGCAGAAGCTTTTGATTTTGATGAAGTCCCAAAAGTTTATTATGGCTTTTGTTTCCTTTACCTTTGGAGATATATCTTGAAAGAAGTTGCTGTGGCTGATATCGAAGAGATTACTGCCTATGTTCTCCTCTAGGATTCTGATGGATTCCTGTCTCACGTTGAGGTCTTTTATCCATTTTGAGTTTATCTTTGTGTACGGTGTAATAGAATTGTCGAGTTTCATTCTTCTACATATAGCTGCCCATTTTTGCAAGCACCATTTATTGAAGAGACTGTCTTTTTCCCACTGTATATTTTTTCCTGTTTTGTCAAAGATTATTTGACCATAGAGTTGAGGATCCATACCTGGGCTCTCTACTCTGTTCCACTGTTGTATGTGTCTGTTTTTATGCCAGTACCATGCTGTCTTGGTGATCACAGCTTTGTAGTAAAGCTTGTAATCAGGTAATGTGATGCCCCCAGTTTTATTTTTGTTTTTCAACATTTCCTTAGCAATTCGGGGTCCCCTCTGGTTCCATACAAATTTCTAGACTATTTGCTCCAGCTCTTTGAAAAATACCAGTGGAATTTTGATCGGAATGGCATTAAAAGTATAGATGGCTCTAGGCAGTATAGACATTTTAACAATGTTTATTCTTCTGATCCAAGAGCATGGAATGGTCTTCCATCTTTTTGTGTCTTCTTCAATTTCTTTCATGAGTGTTGTAGTTCCTCGAGTACAGATCCTTTATCTCTTTGGCTAGGTTTATTCCCAGGTATCTTATGGTTCTTGGTGCTATAGTAAATGGAATTGATTCTCTAATTTTCCTTTCTGTATTTTCATTGTTAGTGTATAAGAAAGCCACTGATTTCTGTACATTGACTTTGTATCCTGCCACGTTACTGAATTGCTGTATGAGTTCTAGTAGTTTGGGGGTGGAGTCTTTTGGGTTTTCCATATAAAGAATCATGTCATCTGCGAAGAGAGAGAGTTTGACTTCTTCATTGCCAATTTGGATACCTTTTATTTCTCTTTGTTGTCTGATTGCTGTTGGTAGGACTTCTAATACTATGCTGAACAAGAGTGGTGAGAGTGGGCATCCTTATCGTGTTCCTGATCTCAATGGGAAGGCTGCGAGCTTTTTCCAATTGAGGATGATATTTGCTGTGGGTCTTTCATAGATAGATTTTATGAGGTTCAGGAATGTTCCCTCTATCCCTATACTTTGAAGCGTTTTAATCAGGAACGGATGCTGGATTTTGTCAAATGCTTTTTCTGCATCAATTGAGAGGACCATGTGGTTCTTCTCTCTTCTCTTATTAATTTGTTCTATCACATTGATTGATTTGCGAATGTTGAACCATCCTTGTAGCCCAGGAATGAATCCCACCTGGTCATGGTGGATAATCTTTTTAATGTGCTGTTGGATCCTGTTTGCTAGGATCTTGTTGAGAATCTTAGCATCCATATTCATCAGTGATATTGGTCTGAAATTCTCCTTTTTGGTAGGGCCTTTGCCTGGTTTGGGTATCAGGGTAAGCTGTCTTCATAGAAAGAATCTGGAAGTTTTCCTTCTGCTTCAATATTTTGAAACAGCTTTAGGAGAATAGGTATTATTTCTTCTTTGAAAGTTTGGTAGAATTCCCCAGGGAATCCGTCAGGTCCTGGGCTCTTGTTTTTTGGGAGGTTTTTGATCACTGCTTCAATATCGTTACTAGATATCAGTCTATTCAGGTTGTCAATTTCTTCCTGGGAAGAATTTGGGAGTTTATAGTTTTCCAGGAATGCATCCAATCATCCAGGTTGCTTAGCTTATTGGCATATAACTGTTGATAATAACTTCTGATGATTGTTTCTACTTCCTTGGTGTTAGTTGTGATCTCTCCCTTTTCATTCATAATTTGATGAATTTGGGCTTTCTCTCTTTTCTTTTGGATTAGTGTGGCCAATGGTTTATCGATCTTATTGATTCTTTCAAAAAAACCAGCTTCTAGTTTCATTGATACGTTCTACTTTATCTCTGCTTTCTACCTCATTGATCTCAGCTCTAATCTTGATATTTCCCTTCTTATGTGTGGAGTTGGTTTGATTTGTTGTTGATTCTCCAGTTCTTTAAGGTGTAGAGACAGCTGGTGTGTTCTGGATTTTCCAATTTTTTCGAGGGAGGCTTGGATGGCTATGTATTTCCCCCTTAGGAC
>NW_022634690.1:0-3258 GCF_010015895.1 Lontra canadensis
AGAAACCCTAGAAGGTGGAGAGCCTAGAAATATTAACAGAGGTGTCTGATCTCATAGCCACAGGTACTTGGGAGCCAGCACAGCTTCTTGAGCAAAAGAAAAGCATGAAGGTAGTTACATTTTAGCAGCCAGAACTCTGCAGGAGGTTGGAACATCAGAGTGATCTTGTTCAACCTACTCATTTTAAAGATAAGAAAAACATTATGTAAATAATTCACCAATAGAACCAAAGCTAGCACCCCAAAACTAATACCCCAAACTATAAATGTATTTACAAAGAAGGTTTTGAACAGGAAACTGAATAAAATATGCACAGGAAATAGATTGTATGCCTTGCCATATTTAAAGTTAGGTGACACTCTTTTTCAACATAATATTAGGTGTCCTAGCAACAGCAATAAAAAAAAAAGATAAATAAAAGGTGTTCAAATTGGCAATGAAGAAGTCAAACTCTCTCTCTTCATAGATGGCATGATACTTCATATGGAAAACCCAAAAGGCTCCACCCTCAAACCACTAAAGCTCATACAACAATTCAGTAATATGGCAGGATACAAAATCAATATACAAAAATCAGTTGCTATCTTATACACCAACAATGAAAATACAGAAAGGGAAATTGGAGAATACATTCCATTTACTATAGCACCAAGAACCATAAGATACCTGGGAATAAACCTAACTGAAGTGGTAAAGGATCTGTACTCAAGGAAGTACAGAACACTCATGAAAGACATCGACGAAGACACAAAAAGATGGAAGACCATTCCATGCTCATGGATTGGAAAAATAAACATTGTCAAAATGTCTATACTGCCTAGAACAATCTAGATTTTCAATACCATTCTGATCAAAATTATATGGCATTTTTCAAGGAGCTGGAGCCAACAATCCTCAAATTTTATAGAATCAGATGTGACCCTGAATTGCTAAGGAAATGTTGAAAAAGAAAAACAAAACTGGGGGCATCACGTTGCCTGATTTCAAGATTTACTACAAAGCTGTAATCACCAAGACAGCATGGTAATGACATCACAACAGACACATAGACTAGTGGAACAGAGGAGAGATCCCAGATTGGGACCCTCAACTCTATGGCTGAATAAACTTCGACATAGCAGGAAATAATGTACAGTGGAAAAAAGACAGTCTCTTCAATAAATGGTGCTGGGAAAATTGTCCTGCTATGTGTAGAGGAATGAAACTCGACCATTCTCTTACACCATACACAAAGATGAACTCAAAATGGATAAAAGACCTCAACGTGAGGCAAGAATCCATCAGAATCCTAGAGGAGAACATAGGCAGTAACCTTTTCGACATCGGCTATAGTAACTTCTTTCAAGATGTGTCTCCAAGGGCAAAGAGAACAAAAGCAAAAATGAACTTTTGGGACTTCATGTAGATCAAAAGCTTCAGCACAGCAAAGGAAACAGTCAACAAAACAAGGAGGCACCCACGGAGTGCGAGAATATATTCGCAAATGACAGTACAGACAAATGGCTGATATCCAGGATCTATAAAGAACTCCTCAAAGTCAACATACACAAAACAGATAATCATGTCAAAAAATGGGCAGAAGAAATGAACAGACAATTCTCCAATGCTGCCATACAAGTGGCTAACAGACACATGAAAAAATATTCATTATCACTAGCCATCAGGGAGATTCAAATGAAAACCACATTGAGATACCGCCTTACATCAGTTAGAATGGCCAAAATTAACAAGACAGTAAACAACGTGTGTTGAGAGGATGTGAAGAAAGGGGAACCCTCTTACAATATTGGTAGTAATGCAAGTTGGTGCAGCCATTTTGGAAGATAGTGTGGAGATTCCTTAAGAAATTAAAAAAAATAGAGCTTCCATATGACCCTGCAATTGCACTACTGGGTATTTACCACAAAGATACAGATGTAGTGAAATGAAGTGCCATCTGTACCCCAATGTTCATAGCAGCAATGGCCACGGTCACCAAACTGTGGAAAGAACCAAGATGCCCTTCAACGACGAATGGATAAGGAAGAAGTGGTCCATATACACTATGGAGTATTATGCCTCCATCAGAAAGGATGAATACCCAACTTTTGTATCAACATGGACCCGGCTGGAAGAGATTATGCTGAGTGAAAGAAGTCAATCAGAGAGAGTCAATTATAGTATGGTTTCACTTTTTTGTTGAGCATAAGAAATAACACAGAGGTCATGGGGAGATGGAGAGAAGGGAGTGTGGGAAATTGGAGAGCAAGACGAACCATGAGAGAGTATGGACTCTGAAAAACAATCTGAGGCGTGGCCCCTGGGTGGCTCAGTGGGTTCAAGCCTCTTCCTTTGGCCCAGGTCATGATCCCAGGGTCCTGGGATTGAGCCACCCATCGGGCTCTCTGCTCAGCAGGGAGCCTGCTTCCCCATCTCTCTCTGCCTGCCTCTCTGCCTATGTGTGATCTCTGTCTATCAAATAAATAAATAAAATCCTTAAAAAAACAATCTGAGGATTTTGAAGGGGCAGGGTGGGATGTTGGTTGAGCCTGATGGTGGGTATTATGGAGGGCACTTGTTGCATGGAACAGTGTGTGTGGTACTTAAATAATGAATTCTGGTACACTGAAAAGATATTTAATCCTTTTAAAAATTAAAAAAAAAAAAAGTAAAAGAAAAGTTAGGTGATATTGGAATGCCAAGCAGTTAAATCTGCAAAAACACTGTGGAAGACCTTAACTTTACCTTGTCTGAGAAAAATTCTCTGACGTTTAAATGTCTTTGCAAAGATACTCTTAATTCAATGACATGGGCAGTTTTCAGGACTCTCCATTCCCAACAGCTCTGTGACATGCATTAGCCATGAGCATGGAAGCCTGAAGAAAGTAGACAACTACAGAAGACATTGGGGGAAGTATAAAAATTCAAGGACTGAAGATGGCAAGGTAAAGTTGCAGTTAACCCATTTTTACACTTTTTTGGATGACATTTCACTAACGTTCATAAACTTGCAAATAACATAATGTAAATCCAAAATGAGTCTCCTGAATTTTTATTAAAAAATTGTAAATTTATTATGGTAGTAGTAGTTTGAATTAATTTAAAACCATGAATTACTCTAATGATATACCAGACATTGTGAGTGGACTTTAAACAATGGTTTTCCATTTTTAAATTTGGTATGCAATACTTTACCATATATGCAAGATCTTTGGGAAAAGTTGATTCCATCCCCTATGCTATGGGTGGGAGAAGAAAATGGTACAAAATATCAATGGA
>NW_022634691.1:0-3257 GCF_010015895.1 Lontra canadensis
TGTTTCTTTGATTTTGGTATTAATTGGTTTATATAGTTGGCTGCTCCCACGTTAGGGTCATAGATATTTAAAATTGTTAGATCTTCTTGTTGGACAGATCCTTTGAGTATGATATAGTGTCCTTCTTCATCTCTTATTATAGTCTTTGGTTTAAAATCTAATTGATCTGATATAAGGATTGCCACTCCTGTTTTCTTCTAATGTCCATTAGCATGGTAAATTCTTTTCCACCCCCTCACTTTAAATCTGAAGGTGTCTTCGGGTTTAAAATGGGTTTCTTGTAGGCAACATATAGATGGGTTTTGTTTTTTTTATCCATTCTGATACCCTGTGTCTTTTGATTGGGGCATTTAGCCCATTAACATTCAGGGCAACTATTGAGAGATATGAATTTAGTGCCATTGTATTGCCTGTAAGGTGACTGTTATTGTATATTGTTTCTGTTCCTTTCTGATCTACTACTTTTAGGGTCTGTCTTTGCTTAGAGGACCCCTTTCAATATTTCCTGTAGAGCTGGCTTGGTGTTTGCAAATTCTTTCAGTTTTTGTTTGTCCTGGAAGCTTTTAATCTCTCCTTCTATTTTCAATGATAGCCTAGCTGGATATAGTATTCTTGGCTGCATGTTTTTCTCGTTTAGTACTCTGAATATATCATGCCAGCTCTTTCTTGCCTGCCAGGTCTCTGTGGATAAGTCTGCTGCCAATCTAATATTTTTACCATTGTATGTTACAGACTTCTTTTCCCGGGCTGCTTTCAGGATTTTCTCTTTGTCACTAAGACTTGTAAATTTGTTAGGTGACGGGGTGTGGACCTATTCTTATTGATTTTGAGAGGGGTTCTCTGAACCTCCTGGATTTTGATGCTTGTTCCCTTTGCCATATTGGGGAAATTCTCTCCAATAATTCTCTCCAATATACCTTTTGCTCCCCTCTCTCTTTCTTCTTCTTCTGGAATCCCAATTATTCTAATGTTGTTTCGTCTTATGGTGTCACTTATCTCTCAAATTCTACCCTCGTGGTCCAGTAGCTGTTTGACCCTCTTTAGCTCAGCTTCTTTATTCTCTGTCATTTGGTCTTCTATATCACTAATTCTTTCTTCTGCCTCATTTATCCTAGCAGTCACAGCCTCCATTTTTGATTGCACCTCATTAATGACTTTTTTGATTTCAACTTGATTAGATTTTAGTTCTTTTATTTCTCCAGAAAGGGCTTTTATATCTCCCGAGAGGGTTTCTCTAATATCTCCCATGCCTTTTTCGAGCCCGGCTAGAACCTTGAGAACCGTCATTCTGAACTCTAGATCTGACATATTACCAATGTCTGTATTGATTAGGTCCCTAGCCTTTGGTACTGCCTCTTGTTCTTTTTTTTTTTTGTGGTGATTTTTTCCGCCTTGTCATTTTGTCCAGATAAGAGTATATGAAGGAACAAGTAAAATACTAAAAGTGTGGCAACAACCCCAGGAAATTATGCTTTAGCCAAATCAGAAGAGATCCCAAATCATGAGGGGTGGGGGGGAAGGGGATAAAAAGAGGTTCAGAAAGAAAAAAAAAAGAAAAAAGAAAAAAGAAACAAATAAAAAAAGAAAACCAATAATGAAAAAATATAAAAAGGAAAAAATATATATATATATTAGATAAACTAGTTAAAAAACGTTAAAAATAAAAGGGTAAAAGTTAAAAAAATTTAGCAGAAGAAGAGAATAAAAATTGAAAAAGAAAAAAAAGATTAAATTAACTGCAAGGCTAAAGAATCATGGGGAGAAAGCTATGAGTTCCGTGCTTTGCTTTCTCCTCCTCTGGAATTCCGCTGCTCTCCTTGGTATTGAAACTGCACTCCTTGTAAGTGAACTTCTTCCTGGCTGGGTTTCTTGTTGATCTTCTGGCGGAGGGGCCTGTTTTAGTGATTCTCAAGTGTCTTTGCCCCAGGCGGAGTTGCACCGCCCTTACCAGGGGCCAGGCTGAGTAATCCGCTCGGGTTTGCTTTCGGGAGCTTTTGTTCCCTGAGCACTTTCCGTAGAGTTCTGGAGGACGGGAATGAAGATGGCGGCCTCCCAGTCTCCGGCCCGGAGGAGCCGAGAGTCTCAGGCCCCTCTCCTCAGTGCGCCCTCAGAGAACAGCGCCCAATTACTCCCGTCTGCCTGACCTCCGGCCGCGCTCCGAGCTCACCGAGCCTGCGACCAGTTCAAGGTAAGCCCGAGCTGTGAGCTCACTCCTTGGCTCTGTCTCTGTAGCCCGCTTCCCCATTCTAATACCTGCAAGCTCTGCCACAGTCAGACACTCCGATCCTTCTGTGACCCTGCGGGACCTGAGGCCACACTGACCCTGCGTGGGCTTCACCCCAGTTAAGCCTCTGGAGCGATGTCCCTCAGCAGAACAGACTTTTAAAAGTCCTGATTTTATGCTCCATTGCTCCGCCGCTTGCCGGGAGCCGGCCCCTCCCCCTGCGGTCTATCTTCCCGTCGCTTTGGATTCACTTCTCCACCAGTCCTACCTTTCAGAAAGTGGTTGATTTTCTGTTTCTAGAATTGCTGTTCTTCTCTTCGATCTCCCATTGGATTTGTAGGTGTTTGCAATCTTTAGATAAGCTATCTAGCTGATCTCCCGCAACCTGAAGTAGTCTCAGCCTGCTACTTCTCCGCCATCTTGACTCCTCCCCACCTAAATAATACATTTTGCTGTCTTTCCACAGAGAAGAATATATTTGGGCAAAAAAAAAAAAATTTGATCAGACATCATTCAGCCTAATGGGGTGTTCCTCAATCTTGACTCAGTCCTGTGGTTTTTGATCAAGGCACTAGGTCTGAATATGATGCCACAGATGCCCCCCTCCTCTTGTAATCACAGTGGTCCCCAGGATATGTGGTATGTCCTGATTGGAATCTCAGGACTGGAAGATTTTCATACCTGGATCTCCATCCCTATCTGTTCCATGTACGTTTTTGTTGTCGTAAGCAATGTATTCTTGATCTTCATGATTGTGACTTAGTGCAGTCTCCATGAATCCATGTATATCTTGCTTTTCATGCTGGCCTCAGCAGATGTGCTGCTCTCCGCAGCCACAGCCCCAAAGATGCTGGCCATCTTCTAGTTCCAGTCCATGGATATATCCTTTGGTTGCTGTGTGTCCCAGATGTTCTTCATACATTTCATCTTTGTGGCAGAATCTGCTATCCTTCTGGCCATGGCATTTGATCGCTATGTGGCCATCAGTCACCCCCTGAGATACACCACAATCTTAACCTCTTCAGTCACTGGG
>NW_022634692.1:0-627 GCF_010015895.1 Lontra canadensis
GAGAATAAGGAAGCTGAACAAAAGAGGGACAAACAACTACTGGACCACGAGGGCAGAATTCGAGAGATAAGTGACACCATAAGACGAAACAACATTAGAATAATTGGGATTCCAGAAGAAGAAGAAAGAGAGAGGGGAGCAGAAGGTATATTGGAGAGAATTATTGGAGAGAATTTCCCCAATATGGCAAAGGGAACAAGCATCAAAATCCAGGAGGTTCAGAGAACCCCACTCAAAATCAATAAGAATAGGTCCACACCCCGTCACCTAATAGTCAAATTTACAAGTCTTAGTGACAAAGAGAAAATCCTGAAAGCAGCCCGGGAGAAGAAGTCTGTAACATACAATGGTAAAAATATTAGATTGGCAGCAGACTTATCCACAGAGACCTGGCAGGCCAGAAAGAGCTGGCATGATATATTCAGAGTACTAAACGAGAAAAACATGCAGCCAAGAATACTATATCCAGCTAGGCTATCATTGAAAATAGAAGGAGAGATTAAAAGCTTCCAGGACAAACAAAAACTGAAAGAATTTGCAAACACCAAGCCAGCTCTACAGGAAATATTGAAAGGGGTCCTCTAAGCAAAGAGAGACCCTAAAAGTAGTAGATCAGAAAGGAACAGA
>NW_022634692.1:727-3253 GCF_010015895.1 Lontra canadensis
CAGATTTAAAGTGAGGGGGTGGAAAAGAATTTACCATGCTAATGGACATCAGAAGAAAGCAGGAGTGGCAATCCTTATATCAGATCAATAAGATTTTAAGCCAAAGACTATAATAAGAGATGAGGAAGGACACTATATCATACTCAAAGGATCTGTCTAACAAGAAGATCTAACAATTTTAAATATCTATGCCCCTAACGTGGGAGCAGCCAACTATATAAACCAGTTAATAACAAAATCAAAGAAATACATCAACAATAATACAATAATAGTAGGGGACTTTAACACTCCCCTCACTGAAATGGACAGATCATCCAAGCAAAAGATCAACAAGGAAATAAAAGCCTTAAATGACACACTGGGCCAGATGGACATGACGGATATATTCAGAACAATTCATCCCAAAGCAACAGAAAACACATTCTTCTCTGGTGCGCATGGAACATTCTCCAGAATAGATCACATCCTCGGTCCTAAATCAGGTCTCAACTGGTATCAAAAGATTGGGATCATTCCCTGCATATTTTCAGACCACAATGCTCTGAAGCTAGAACTCAATCACAAGAGGAAATTTGGAAAAAACCCAAATACATGGAGACTAAACAGCATCCTTCTAAAGAATGAATGGGTCAACCAGGAAATTAAAGAAGAATTGAAAAAATTCACGGAAACAAATGATAATGAAAACACAACGGTTCAAAATCTGTGGGACACAACAAAGGCAGTCCTGAGAGGAAAATATATAGCGGTACAAGCCTTTCTGAAGAAACAAGAAGGTCTCAAGTACACAACCTAACCTTACACCTAAAGGAGCTGCATAAAGAACAAGAAAGAAGCCCTAAACCCAGCAGGAGAAGAGAAATCATAAAGATCAGAGCAGAAATCAATGAAATAGAAACCAAAAAACCAATAGAACAAATCAACGAAACTAGGAGCTGGTTCTTTGAAAGAATTAATAAGATTGATAAACCCCTGGCCAGACTTATCAAAAAGAAAAGAGAAAGGACCCAAATAAATAAAATCATGAATGAGAGAGGAGAGATCACAACGAACACCAAAGAAATACAGACAATTATAAGAACATACTATGAGCAACTCTACGCCCACAAATTTGACAATCTGGAAGAAATGGATGCATTCCTAGAGACATATAAACTACCACAACTGAACCAGGAAGAAATAGAAAGCCTGAATAGACCCATAACCAGTAAGGAGATTGAAACAGTCATCAAAAATCTCCAAACAAACAAAAGCCCAGGGCCAGACGGCTTCCCGGGGGAATTCTACCAAACATTTAAAGAACTAATTCCTATTCTCCTCAAACTGTTCCAAAAAATAGAAATGGAAGGAAAACTTCCAAACTCATTTTATGAGGCCAGCATCACCTTGATCCCCAAACCAGACAAGGATCCCATCAAAAAAGAGAACTACAGACCAATATCCTTGATGAACACAGATGCCAAATTTCTCACCAAAATACTAGCCAATAGGATTCAACAGTACATTAAAAGGATTATTTACCACGACCAAGTGGGATTTATTCCAGGGCTGCAAGGTTGGTTCAACATCCGCAAATCAATCAATGTGATACAACATATTAATAAAAGAAAGAACAAGAACCATATGATACTCTCCATAGATGCTGAAAAAGCATTTGACAAAGTACAGCATCCCTTCCTGATCAAAACTCTTCAAAGTGTAGGGATAGAGGGCACATACCTCAATATTATCAAAGCCATTTATGAAAAACCCACCGCAAATATCATTCTCAATGGAGAAAAACTGAAAGCTTTTCCGCTCAGGTCAGGAACACGGCAAGGATGTCCATTATCACCACTGTTATTCAACATAGTACTAGAAGTCCCAGCCTCAGCAATCAGACAACAAAAGGAAATTAAAGGCATCCAAATCGGCAAAGAAGAAGTCAAACTCATTCTTCACAGAGGATATGATACTATATGTGGAAAACCCAAAAGACTCCACTCCAAAACTGCTAGAACTTGTACAGGAATTCGGTAAAGTGTCAGGATATAAAATCAATGCACAGAAATCAGTTATTTTCTCTACACCAACAACAAGACAGAAGAAAGAGAAATTAAGGAGTCAATCCCCTTTATAATTGCACCCAAAACTATAAGATACCTAGGAATAAACCTAACCAAAGAGGCTGAGAATCTATACACAGAAAACTATAAAGTACTCATGAAAGAAATTGAGGAAGACACAAAGAAATGGAAAAATGTTCCATGCTCCTGGATTGGAAGAATAAATATTGTGAAAATGTTTATGCTACCTAAAGCAATCTACACATTTAGTGCAATTCCTATCAAAGTACCATCCATTTTTTTCAAAGAAATGGAACAAATAATCCTAAAATTTATATGGAACCAGAAAAGACCTTGAATAGCCAAAGGAATATTGAAAAAGAAAGCCAAAGTTGGTGGCATCACAATTCTGGACTTCAAGCTCTATTACAAAGCTGTCATCATCAAGACAGCATGGTACTGGCACAAAAACAGACACATA
>NW_022634693.1:0-3253 GCF_010015895.1 Lontra canadensis
AGAAGATATAGTGGAACAAGTTCTTCACAAAAATTTTCCCAATCTCGTGAATGGAACCAGCGTTCATGTACTAGAGGCCGAACGGTCTCCACCCAAGATTACAGATTCCAGAAAAACATCAAGGCACCTGATAGTCAAATTGAGGAATCATAATTGTAGGTATAATCTCTTGAAAGCCGCTCGGACAAAGAAGCTCCTTACTTACAGAGGAAAGCCCATCAGAATAACGTCAGACCTGTCCACAGAGACCTGGCAAGCCAGGCAGGGCTGGCAAGATGTATTCAGGGCACTAAATGAGAAGAACATGCAGCCAAGAATACTTTATCCAGCGAGACTGACATTCAAAATGGATGGAGAGATAAAGAGTTTCCAAGACCAGCAAGGCTTAAAAGACTATGCAACCACCAAGCCAACACTGCAGGAAATATTAAGGGGGGTTCTGTAAAAGAGGAAAAATCCTAAGAATAGCATTGAACAGAAATATAGAGACAATCTACAGAAAGAAAGACTTCAAAGGTAACACGATCTCAATAAAAATGTATCTATCAATAATCACTCTCAATGTGAATGGCCTAAATGTGCCCATAAAATGGCACAGGGTTGCAGATTGGATAAAACGACAGGACCCATTCATATGTTGTCTACAAGAGACCCATTTTGAACCTAAAGATACACCCAGACTGAAAGTGAAGGGATGGAGAAGCATCTTTCATGCCAATGGGCCTCAAAAGAAGGCTGGGGTAGCGATTCTCATATCAGATAAATTAGATTTTAAACTAAAGTCTGTAGTCAGAGATACAGAAGGACACTACATCATTCTTAAAGGGACTATCCACCAAGATGATCTAACAATTATAAATATCTATGCCCCCAGTATGGGAGCAGCCAATTACATAAGAAAACTGTTAATCAAGAAAAAGAGTCATATTGATATGAATATATTAATAGTAGGAGATCTTAACATGTCTCTCTCAGAAATAGACAGATCATCGAAGAAGAAAATCAATAAAGAAAGAAGAGCATTGAATGACACATTGGACCAGATGGACCTCATAGATATATACAGAACATTCCACCCTAAAACAACAGAATACTCATTCTTCTCAAGTGCACATGGAACCTTCTCAAGAATAGACCACATACTGGGTCACAAATCAGGTCTCAACCGATAGCAAAAGACTGAGATTATTCCCTGCATATTTTCAGATCACAATGCTTTGAAACTGGAGCTCAATCACAAGGAAAAGTTCAGAAGGAACTCAAACACATGGAAGCTAAAGACCACCTTGCTTAAGAATGCTTAGATCAACCAGGAGATCAAAGAAGAACTGAAACAATTCATGGAAACCAATGAGAATGAAGACACTTCGGTCCAAAACCTATGGGATACAGCAAAGGCGGTCCTAAGGGGGAAATACATAGCCATCCAAGCCTCCCTCAAAGGAAATCCAGAACACAGCAGCTATCTCTACACCGTAAAGAACTGGAGAATCAACAACAAATCAAACCAATTCCACACATAAGAAGGGAAATAATCAAGATTAGAGCTGAGATCAATGAGGTAGAAACCAGAGATACAGTAGAACGTAACAATGAAACTAGAAGCTGGTTTTTTGAAAGAATCAATAAGATCGATAAACCATTGGCCACACTAATCCAAAAGAAAAGAGAGAAAGCCCAAATTCATAAAATTATGAATGAAAAGGGAGAGATCACAACTAACACCAAGGAAGCAGAAACAATAATCAGAAGTTATTATCAACAGTTATATGCCAATAAGCTAAGCAACCTAGATGAAATGGATGCATTCCTGGAAAGCTATAAACTCCCAAAATTGAACCAGGAAGAAATCGACAACCTAAATAGACCAATATCTAGTAACGAGATTGAAGCAGTGATCAAAAACCTCCCAAAAAACAAAAGCCCAGAACCTGACGGATTCCCTGGGGAATTCTACCAAACTTTCAAAGAAGAAATAACACCTATTCTCCTGAAGCTGTTTCAAAAAATTGAAGCAGAAGGAAAACTTCCAGACTCTTCCTATGAAGCCAGCATTACCCTGATCCCCAAACCAGGCAAAGACCCTACCAAAAAGGAGAATTTCAGACCAATATCACTGATGAATATGGATGCTAAGATTCTCAACAAGATCCTAGCAAACAGGATCCAACAGCACATTAAAAAGATTATCCACCATGACCAGGTGGGATTCATTCCTGGGCTACAAGGATGGTTCAACATTCGCAAACCAATCAGTGTGATAGGACAAATTAATAAGAGAAAAGAGAAGAACCACATGTTCCTCTCAATTGATGCAGAAAAAGCATTTGACAAAATCCAGCATCCGTTCCTGATTAAAACACTTCAAAGTATAGGGATAGAGGGAACATTCCTGAACTTCATCAAATCTATCTATGAAAAACCCACAGCAAATATCATCCTCAATGGGAAAAAGCTTGCAGCCTTCCCGTTGAGATCAGGAACACGACAAGGATGCCCACTCTCACCATTCTTGTTCAACATAGTATTAGAAGTCCTAGCAACAGCAATCAGACAACAAAGAGAAATAAAATGTATCCAAATTGGCAATGAAGAAGTCAAACTGTCCCTCTTGGCAGATGACATGATTCTTTATGTGGAAAACCCAAAAGACTCCACCCCCAAACTACTAGAACTCATACAGCAATTCAGTAACGTGGCAGGATACAAAGTCAATGTACAGAAATCAGTGGCTTTCTTATACACTAACAACGAAAATACAGAAAGGGAAATTAGAGAATCGATTCCATTTACTATAGCACCAAGAACCATACGATACCTGGGAATAAACCTAACCAAAGAGGTAAAGGATCTGTACTCGAGGAACTACAGAACACTCATAAAAGAAACTGAAGAAGACACAAAAAGATGGAAGACCATTCCATGCTCTTGGATTGGTAGAATAAACATTGTTAAAATGTCTATACTGCCTAGAGCAATCTATACTTTTAATGCCATTCCAATCAAAATTCCACCGGTATTCTTCAAAGAGCTGGAGCAAATAACCCAAAAATTTGTATGGAACCAGAAGAGACCCTGAATTGCTAAGGAAATGTTGAAAAACAAAAATAAAACTGGGGGCATCACGTTATCTGATTTCAAGCTTTACTACAAAGCTGAGATCACCAAGACAGCATGGTACTGGCATAAAAACAGACACATAGACCAGTGGATTAGAGTAGAGAGCCAGATATGGACCCTCAACTCTATGGTC
>NW_022634694.1:0-3251 GCF_010015895.1 Lontra canadensis
GAGTCAATTATCATATGGTTTCACTTATTTGTGGAGCATAACAAATAGCATGAAGGACAAGGGGAGTTAGAGAGGAGAAGGGAGTTGGGGGAAATTGGAAGGAGAGGTGAACCATGAGAGACTATGGACTCTGAAAAACAATCTGAGGGTTTTGAAGGGGCGGGGGGGTGGAGGTTGGGGGAACCAGGTGGTGGGTATTAGAGAGGGCACGGATTGCATGGAGCACTGGGTGTGGTGCAAAAACAATGAATACTGTTATGCTAAAAAAAAAAAAATAAAGTTTTAAAAAATTGCTTTTCAACAGCTTCAGCATAGATTCTTAATAAATACCCACTGATAAATATTCCTTAAATTTTTATTAAGAAAATTTCAAACATACATCCAAGGAGAGCCATTAGCAAAATAAATCACAAGTATCCATCATCCATCTTCAAAATTTAAAAACTTGCCATTCATTTTTATACTATTCGTATCCCTTATATTCTTCCCACCTCTTCTTTTTCCTTATATTTTTTGTTGTTTTTGAAGATAACAGATCCTTCACCATGTGGTTCTCTATAATTTGGTTTGCTGGTGGCATAAATATAGTTATTTAACATGATTCTTTAACACACAAATTGCCTACAAACTGAAAGTTACATCTGGAGGCCCAATCTAAATATAATTCTTTAAAAATATCTGACTCCCTATGGTTTTTGGTTTACTATATGTTCCTACTCCATCAGTCCTCTTTCTCCATTTGCTTGAATGCCTTCTCAAGGTTTTTTTCAAAACTGCAGATTAAAATGACCCATAAATTAAGAGAAGGTATATAGTCTTTTATCAGAAATGTCAGACTGTTTTCACAATTTCAAGTTCTAGTTAGGACTCACTGTTGGCCTAAACCAGATTGTCAATGGCTAGCTCACTAATGAGGTTTCTCCATGATCATTTGTGATAACTCAATAATTCAACAAATGAGAAATGAGACTTTATATATGCTACCAATATCTTTAAGTAGTGGTATTTTAAAAATGAATGTACATTAAAAGTTCAAGGAGCTTAAATTCTAGTGATGATTATTATCTAGAAACTTTTGTAACTACTCATTGCAGAGTGGGGTGGGGGGTTGTGCTACATGCACTTGCCTAGGTAAGAAGTAGTTAATAAGACATCAGTATGTGTAGGTGTGCCTGGGTGGCTCAGTGGGTTAAGCCTCTGCCTTCAGGTAAGGTCATGATCTCAGGGTCCTGGGATCAAACCCTGCATTGGGCTCTCTGCTCACAAGGGAAGCTGCTTCCCCCTCTCTCTCTGCCAACCTCTCTGCCCACTTGTAATCTCTATCAAATAAATTAAATCTTTAAAAAAAAAATCAGGATGTGTAGAGAGGAGTCAAGATGGCAGAGGAGTAAGAGACTGAGATGACATCAGGTTGCAGGAGTTCAGTTAGATAGTTATCAAATGATTCAGAACAACTACAATCCCAACAGGGGATTGAAGAGAAGAGGAGCAGCAATTCCAGGAACAGAAAATAAACCACTTTCTGAAAGGTAGGACCTGTGGAGAAGTATATCCAAAATGAGGGGAAGATAGACCGCAGGGGGAGGGGCTGGCTCCCAACAAGCAGTGGAGCAACGGAGCACAAAATTCGAACTTTTAAAAATCTGCTCTACAGAGGAACATCGCTCCTGAGGCTAAGCTCCTGAGGACTCCTGAGGAGTCTTCCTGGGGACAGTGTGGTCTCAAGGTCCCGCGAGGTCACAGCAGGATTGGGGGTGTCTGAGTGTAGCAGACCTTGAATGTATCAAAGTGGAGAAGCCGGCTATAGAGACATAGCCAAGGAGTGAGCTCTCAGCTCAGAGTTAACTTAAACTGTGATCCATGGCACAGTTGGGCCACTGCTCTTTGAGCAGGGACCCCACAAGTGGCAGATCCAGGGAGACTCACCTTCCTTCTCTGGAGGCTGGTTTTGGAGTTTCCAAATGGGACTGTGTACTAGAGACAAAAACACTCGGTCACAGGACAGGTGAGCTTGGAGCACGGACAGAGACCAGGGAGATGGGAGTGACTGACCACTTTTCTCTGAGGAGTGGGGATCCAAGCTCTCAGATCCTCTAGGCCAGAGACTGGGAGGCCACCATTTTCATTCCCATCCTCCAGAGCTCTATGGAAAGCGTTCAGGGAACAAAAGCTCCCAAGAGCGAACCCAAGCGGATTACCTAGCTCAGCCCTAGCAAGGGCGATGCAATTCTGCCTCGGGCAAAGACACATGAGAATCACTACAACAGGCCTATCCCCAGAAGATCAGGAAGAACATCCGGCAAAGCCCAAGCTCACTGATCAAGCAGAAGAGTGGAATTCCAGAGGAGGAGAAAGCAAAGCATGGTACTCATGGCTTTCTCCCCATGATACCTTAGTTTTGCAAAGTTAATTAAATTTTATTAATTTTATTTTTTTCTTATTCTAATATTTTTAACTTTTCCTCTTTCCTCTTTTAACGTTTTTTTAACTAGTTTATCTTAACAACACCTTTCTTTAAAAAAATATTTTTAAACCTTCATTATTATAGTCATATTTTATCCTTCATGTATCAAACTTTAACTTTTGTATACATACAGGGTTTTTCTTCTAAAAAATTTTTGGGATACAATTTCTTCTAACAGATCAAAATATACCCTAAAACTAGCACAGTGCTTTCTTCTAGTCTCCAGCCTGAGCACATTCTCTCCACTTTCTTCTCTTTCTTTTTAAACCAACTTATTATACCAATTCAATTTTTCAGAATTTTTAAAAAAATTTTCATCCTTACAATCATATTCCACCCTTTCATCATGACTACCTTATTTTGTAAGGTTTTCTTTCATTAAAAAATTGTGGTAGGTAGTTTCTCCAAAGAGAACAAAATACACCCAAAATCAAGAATGTAGCTCTGTTCTATTCACCAGTATAAAATACATAAATAAATATGTATATACACACACACACATATATATAAATATAAATTTTTAATTTTTTTTTTGAACTTCTTTTTACCCCCTTCTTCTCCCCCGTTTTGGAGTTGTTTCTAATTTGGATAGCGTAATTTTTCTGGGGTCTGTGCCATTCTTTTAGTATTTTATTCTCTCATTCATATATTCTTATCTGGATAAAATGACAAGGCAGAAAGACTCACCTCAAAAAAAAAAAAGAACAAGAGTACCAAAGGGTAGGTACCTAATCAATACAGACATTGGTAGTATGTCAGATCCAGAGTTCAGAATGACAATTCTGAA
>NW_022634695.1:0-3250 GCF_010015895.1 Lontra canadensis
GAGTCAATTATCATATGGTTTCACTTATTTGTGGAGCATAACAAATAGCATGAAGGACAAGGGGAGTTAGAGAGGAGAAGGGAGTTGGGGGAAATTGGAAGGAGAGGTGAACCATGAGAGACTATGGACTCTGAAAAACAATCTGAGGGTTTTGAAGGGGCGGGGGGGTGGAGGTTGGGGGAACCAGGTGGTGGGTATTAGAGAGGGCACGGATTGCATGGAGCACTGGGTGTGGTGCAAAAACAATGAATACTGTTATGCTAAAAAAAAAAAATAAAGTTTTAAAAAATTGCTTTTCAACAGCTTCAGCATAGATTCTTAATAAATACCCACTGATAAATATTCCTTAAATTTTTATTAAGAAAATTTCAAACATACATCCAAGGAGAGCCATTAGCAAAATAAATCACAAGTATCCATCATCCATCTTCAAAATTTAAAAACTTGCCATTCATTTTTATACTATTCGTATCCCTTATATTCTTCCCACCTCTTCTTTTTCCTTATATTTTTTGTTGTTTTTGAAGATAACAGATCCTTCACCATGTGGTTCTCTATAATTTGGTTTGCTGGTGGCATAAATATAGTTATTTAACATGATTCTTTAACACACAAATTGCCTACAAACTGAAAGTTACATCTGGAGGCCCAATCTAAATATAATTCTTTAAAAATATCTGACTCCCTATGGTTTTTGGTTTACTATATGTTCCTACTCCATCAGTCCTCTTTCTCCATTTGCTTGAATGCCTTCTCAAGGTTTTTTTCAAAACTGCAGATTAAAATGACCCATAAATTAAGAGAAGGTATATAGTCTTTTATCAGAAATGTCAGACTGTTTTCACAATTTCAAGTTCTAGTTAGGACTCACTGTTGGCCTAAACCAGATTGTCAATGGCTAGCTCACTAATGAGGTTTCTCCATGATCATTTGTGATAACTCAATAATTCAACAAATGAGAAATGAGACTTTATATATGCTACCAATATCTTTAAGTAGTGGTATTTTAAAAATGAATGTACATTAAAAGTTCAAGGAGCTTAAATTCTAGTGATGATTATTATCTAGAAACTTTTGTAACTACTCATTGCAGAGTGGGGTGGGGGGTTGTGCTACATGCACTTGCCTAGGTAAGAAGTAGTTAATAAGACATCAGTATGTGTAGGTGTGCCTGGGTGGCTCAGTGGGTTAAGCCTCTGCCTTCAGGTAAGGTCATGATCTCAGGGTCCTGGGATCAAACCCTGCATTGGGCTCTCTGCTCACAAGGGAAGCTGCTTCCCCCTCTCTCTCTGCCAACCTCTCTGCCCACTTGTAATCTCTATCAAATAAATTAAATCTTTAAAAAAAAATCAGGATGTGTAGAGAGGAGTCAAGATGGCAGAGGAGTAAGAGACTGAGATGACATCAGGTTGCAGGAGTTCAGTTAGATAGTTATCAAATGATTCAGAACAACTACAATCCCAACAGGGGATTGAAGAGAAGAGGAGCAGCAATTCCAGGAACAGAAAATAAACCACTTTCTGAAAGGTAGGACCTGTGGAGAAGTATATCCAAAATGAGGGGAAGATAGACCGCAGGGGGAGGGGCTGGCTCCCAACAAGCAGTGGAGCAACGGAGCACAAAATTCGAACTTTTAAAAATCTGCTCCACAGAGGAACATCGCTCCTGAGGCTAAGCTCCTGAGGACTCCTGAGGAGTCTTCCTGGGGACAGTGTGGTCTCAAGGTCCCGCGAGGTCACAGCAGGATTGGGGGTGTCTGAGTGTAGCAGACCTTGAATGTATCAAAGTGGAGAAGCCGGCTATAGAGACATAGCCAAGGAGTGAGCTCTCAGCTCAGAGTTAACTTAAACTGTGATCCATGGCACAGTTGGGCCACTGCTCTTTGAGCAGGGAACCCACAAGTGGCAGATCCAGGGAGACTCACCTTCCTTCTCTGGAGGCTGGTTTTGGAGTTTCCAAATGGGACTGTGTACTAGAGACAAAAACACTCGGTCACAGGACAGGTGAGCTTGGAGCACGGACAGAGACCAGGGAGATGGGAGTGACTGACCACTTTTCTCTGAGGAGTGGGGATCCAAGCTCTCAGATCCTCTAGGCCAGAGACTGGGAGGCCACCATTTTCATTCCCATCCTCCAGAGCTCTATGGAAAGCGTTCAGGGAACAAAAGCTCCCAAGAGCGAACCCAAGCGGATTACCTAGCTCAGCCCTAGCAAGGGCGATGCAATTCTGCCTCGGGCAAAGACACATGAGAATCACTACAACAGGCCTATCCCCAGAAGATCAGGAAGAACATCCGGCAAAGACCAAGCTCACTGATCAAGCAGAAGAGTGGAATTCCAGAGGAGGAGAAAGCAAAGCATGGTACTCATGGCTTTCTCCCCATGATACCTTAGTTTTGCAAAGTTAATTAAATTTTATTAATTTTATTTTTTTCTTATTCTAATATTTTTAACTTTTCCTCTTTCCTCTTTTAACGTTTTTTTAACTAGTTTATCTTAACAACACCTTTCTTTAAAAAAATATTTTTAAACCTTCATTATTATAGTCATATTTTATCCTTCATGTATCAAACTTTAACTTTTGTATACATACAGGGTTTTTCTTCTAAAAAATTTTTGGGATACAATTTCTTCTAACAGATCAAAATATACCCTAAAACTAGCACAGTGCTTTCTTCTAGTCTCCAGCCTGAGCACATTCTCTCCACTTTCTTCTCTTTCTTTTTAAACCAACTTATTATACCAATTCAATTTTTTAGAATTTTTAAAAAAATTTTCATCCTTACAATCATATTCCACCCTTTCATCATGACTACCTTATTTTGTAAGGTTTTCTTTCATTAAAAAATTGTGGTAGGTAGTTTCTCCAAAGAGAACAAAATACACCCAAAATCAAGAATGTAGCTCTGTTCTATTCACCAGTATAAAATACATAAATAAATATGTATATACACACACACACATATATATAAATATAAATTTTTAATTTTTTTTTTGAACTTCTTTTTACCCCCTTCTTCTCCCCCGTTTTGGAGTTGTTTCTAATTTGGATAGCGTAATTTTTCTGGGGTCTGTGCCATTCTTTTAGTATTTTATTCTCTCATTCATATATTCTTATCTGGATAAAATGACAAGGCAGAAAGACTCACCTCAAAAAAAAAAAAAGAACAAGAGTACCAAAGGGTAGGTACCTAATCAATACAGACATTGGTAGTATGTCAGATCCAGAGTTCAGAATGACAATTCTGAA
>NW_022634696.1:0-3250 GCF_010015895.1 Lontra canadensis
TTTTTTTTTGTCTCAAAGTTAATTTTGTCTGCTCTTAATATAAACTGACTTGTTTTGTTTTGTTTTGTTTTGTTTTAAAATATGTATGGTTGGGGCGCCTGGGTGGCTCAGTGGGTTAAGCCTCTGCCTTTGGATCAGGTTATAATCTCAGCATCCTGGGATCGAGTACCGCATCAGGCTCTCTGCTTGGCAGGGAGCCTGCTTCCTCCTCTCTCTCTGCCTGCCTCTCTGCCTACTTGTGATCTATCTCTGTCAAATAAATACATAAAATCTTAAAAAAAAATAAAATAAAATATGTATGGTATATCTTTTCCATCAAAAACCACTTCAACATTTCTGTAAACTTTCATTTTTAAGACATTTTTAAAACAACATTTAATTGGATTTGTTTTCTCCAATCTGGTAATCTTTGTTTAGTCTATTTACATTAAATTATTTTTGTTTAATTATTACTGACATTTGGATATTTTCTTTTTGTCATGTCTGTTGTTTGCTTCTTTTTCCTCTCTCTCACTCTATCTTTCCTTTTCTTTTTTTTTACTTTTTTTGGATAGTTTTTATCATTCTATTTTTCCAACTGTAGATGAGAAGGAACATAGTCACCACTCTTTTAGAAGTAATTCAGATATGACAACAGGGACACTTGAAAGCATAAGGATTAACAATATTTTTATCCTCCTCCTAGACAAAACAAGGCCCCTAGAAAAGTTTAATTCCATTTATGCCTCTCTTGACATGTATAGTATGCTATTTTTATACTGAATGACCATTTTATCTTTTTTTAACTCCATAAGACATTGCTGTTGTTGTAGATTAATATTCTTTAGAATTAGTCACATATTTCTCTCTCTCTCTCTCTCGCTTTTTTTTTTTCTTTTCATTCCTCCTTGCATGCCAGAACTTTGGTATAGAATTTTGTTGTTGTTGTTTTTTGTTTGTTTGTTTTGCCTGAAGTATATCTTTAGAATTACCTTTATCAAAGACTTTGATAATGTGAAACTCCCTTATTTGTGTTACTTTGACAATGTCTTTTACTTAACCTCATTCTTTAAAGGTATTTTTGCTGCGTAGAATTCTGGGTTACCAGTTAATTCCTTTTAGAATATTGAAGATGTAATTCCACCTTTTTTCTTTTTGCTTTTTGTTATTGAAAAGACAATGTCAAAGTAACACAAATAAGGGAGTTTCACATTATCAAAGTCTTTGATAAAGGTAATTCTAAAGATATACTTCAGGCAAAACAAACAAACAAAAAACAACAACAACAAAATTCTATACCAAAGTTCTGGCATGCAAGGAGGAATGAAAAGAAAAAAAAAAAGCGAGAGAGAGAGAGAGAGAAATATGTGACTAATTCTAAAGAATATTAATCTACAACAACAGCAATGTCTTATGGAGTTAAAAAAAGATAAAATGGTCATTCAGTATAAAAATAGCATACTATACATGTCAAGAGAGGCATAAATGGAATTAAACTTTTCTAGGGGCCTTGTTTTGTCTAGGAGGAGGATAAAAATATTGTTAATCCTTATGCTTTCAAGTGTCCCTGTTGTCATATCTGAATTACTTCTAAAAGAGTGGTGACTATGTTCCTTCTCATCTACAGTTGGAAAAATAGAATGATAAAAACTATCCAAAAAAAGTAAAAAAAAAGAAAAGGAAAGATAGAGTGAGAGAGAGGAAAAAGAAGCAAACAACAGACATGACAAAAAGAAAATATCCAAATGTCAGTAATAATTAAACAAAAATAATTTAATGTAAATAGACTAAACAAAGATTACCAGATTGGAGAAAACAAATCCAATTAAATGTTGTTTTAAAAATGTCTTAAAAATGAAAGTTTACAGAAATGTTGAAGTGGTTTTTGATGGAAAAGATATACCATACATATTTTATTTTATTTTTTTTTAAGATTTTATGTATTTATTTGACAGAGATAGATCACAAGTAGGCAGAGAGGCAGGCAGAGAGAGAGGAGGAAGCAGGCTCCCTGCCAAGCAGAGAGCCTGATGCGGTACTCGATCCCAGGATGCTGAGATTATAACCTGATCCAAAGGCAGAGGCTTAACCCACTGAGCCACCCAGGCGCCCCAACCATACATATTTTAAAACAAAACAAAACAAAACAAAACAAGTCAGTTTATATTAAGAGCAGACAAAATTAACTTTGAGACAAAAAAAAAATTCCTGGTAAATTGAAACTTTAATCATTATAAAATGACCCTTCTTAACTCTAGGAATTTTTTTTTTGTCTCAAAGTTAATTTTGTCTGCTCTTAATATAAACTGACTTGTTTTGTTTTGTTTTGTTTTGTTTTAAAATATGTATGGTTGGGGCGCCTGGGTGGCTCAGTGGGTTAAGCCTCTGCCTTTGGATCAGGTTATAATCTCAGCATCCTGGGATCGAGTACCGCATCAGGCTCTCTGCTTGGCAGGGAGCCTGCTTCCTCCTCTCTCTCTGCCTGCCTCTCTGCCTACTTGTGATCTATCTCTGTCAAATAAATACATAAAATCTTAAAAAAAAATAAAATAAAATATGTATGGTATATCTTTTCCATCAAAAACCACTTCAACATTTCTGTAAACTTTCATTTTTAAGACATTTTTAAAACAACATTTAATTGGATTTGTTTTCTCCAATCTGGTAATCTTTGTTTAGTCTATTTACATTAAATTATTTTTGTTTAATTATTACTGACATTTGGATATTTTCTTTTTGTCATGTCTGTTGTTTGCTTCTTTTTCCTCTCTCTCACTCTATCTTTCCTTTTCTTTTTTTTTACTTTTTTTGGATAGTTTTTATCATTCTATTTTTCCAACTGTAGATGAGAAGGAACATAGTCACCACTCTTTTAGAAGTAATTCAGATATGACAACAGGGACACTTGAAAGCATAAGGATTAACAATATTTTTATCCTCCTCCTAGACAAAACAAGGCCCCTAGAAAAGTTTAATTCCATTTATGCCTCTCTTGACATGTATAGTATGCTATTTTTATACTGAATGACCATTTTATCTTTTTTTAACTCCATAAGACATTGCTGTTGTTGTAGATTAATATTCTTTAGAATTAGTCACATATTTCTCTCTCTCTCTCTCTCGCTTTTTTTTTTTCTTTTCATTCCTCCTTGCATGCCAGAACTTTGGTATAGAATTTTGTTGTTGTTGTTTTTTGTTTGTTTGTTTTGCCTGAAGTATATCTTTAGAATTACCTTTATCAAAGACTTTGATAATGTGAAACTCCCTTATT
>NW_022634697.1:0-3249 GCF_010015895.1 Lontra canadensis
GCTCAGGTAGGGAAGCCAGGTGGAATCCTGAGTGTGACAAGATTGGTCTCAGGATCCCTGGGGTGACATGAAAATGGGTGATGCCTGAGTCTGACAGAGTTCCCAGACTTCAGAAAGTTAAAAAAAAAAAAACAATACAAAACAAAACAAAACAAACAAACAAAAAACTACCTTACAACCGAGCTTTAGGAGCAGGAAACCTGCCTGAGAACAGTGTCTAGATGTCTAGATGCCAGTTTTCTGCTCTGTGTTGACAAGCTGCTTGCTACTGCATGGTTGTAGGATTGTTTTCCAGGGATAGGGAGGCAAAACGCAGAAGCATAGGAGATCTGCTATGAGAGGAAGCACACATTTTCATGCTGAACATTTGGACGTCGGTGGTGAGAGTGGACAAACCTGATGTGTTCCCGAATGTAGGGGAAAAATCAGTCTTTCTCTGTTGAGGATTGTATCTATTGTGGGTCTTTCCTATATATGGTCTTTATGATGTTGAGTTATATTCCCTCTCTTTCTACATGGTAGAGAGCTTTTTCTAAGAAGATGCAGTATTTTGTGAAATGCTTTTTCTGCATCTATGGAGAATGTCATATGGTTCTTGTCTTTTGTTTTTTATTTTTTGTCCTTTTTTAATATCGTTTATCCCATTGACTGACTTGCTGAGGTTGAGTCACTTTTCAGCACAAAAATAAATCCCTCATGGTCATATAGAATAATACTTTAAATGCACCATTGGATCCTGTTGGCTAGTATCTTGGTGAGACTATATGCACCCTTGTTCATCAGGGATACTGGTCTGTAATTCTCCTTCTTAGGGGGCGTCCTTATGTGGTTTTGGCCTCAAGGCAATGCTGGTCTCATAGAAGGAGTTTGCTGTTTTCCTTTTTTCTATTTTTTTAATACTTTCAGAAATATGGGCATTAATTCTTATTTTATTACTTGTCAGAATTCCCCTGGGAAGCCATTTGTCTCTGGATACTTTTTGGGAAATTTTTGGTAACTAATTCAGTTTTTTTCCCCTTTTTTTGCTGGTTTTGGTTCTGTTTAGGTTTTCTGTTTCTTCCTCACTGAATTTTGGTAGATTATGTTTCAAGGACTGTATCCATTTCTTTCAGCTTGCCCAGCTTTTTGGCATGTAATTGCTAATAATATTCCCATATGATTGTTTGCATTTATTGGGTGTTCACTGTTTTTTCCTCTCTTGTTTATGCTTTTAGTTATTTGGGTCCTTCCTCTTTTATTTTTGGTAAACCTGATTAGAGGTTTAACAATCTTATTAATTCCTTCAAAGAACCAGTTCCTAGTTACATTTCTCTGTTCTTTAATTTGTTTTTTGTTTTTTTTTTTTTTTTTGCTTTCTGCTTTAACCTTTTTTTTTAGATTTTATTTATTTATTTGACAGAAATCACAAGTAGGCAGAAAGGCAGGCAGATAGAGAGGAAGGAAGCAGACTCCCTGCTGAGCGGAGAGCCCAATTCAAGGCTCTATCTCAGGACCCTGAGATTATGACCCAAGCTGAAGGCAGAGGCTTTAATCCACTGAGCCATCCAGGTGCCCCTCTGCTCTAATCTTTATTATGTCTTATCTCCCACTGGATTTAGGGTTTATGTACTTTTTATCTCCAGTAACTTTAGGTATAAGATTAGGTTGTGCATGTGATACTTTTCTTGTCTCTTGAGGGGGGTGCCTGTATTGCTATGTACTTACCTCTTAGAACTGCCATTGCTGCTTCCCAGTGGTCCACAACTCTCGTGTATTCAGTTTCATTTGCTACCATGAATTTTTAAAGTTCTTCATTAATTTTCTGGTTGACCCATTCATTCTGAAATAGGATTCCTTTTAACCTCCATGCATTTTTGGTCCTCCTATGTTTTCATATGTTAGTTTTCAAGTTTCATAGCATTGTGGTCTGAAAATATGTATGGCATGTTCTCAATCTTTTTCAAAAAGTTGAGGTCTGATTTATGATCCAGTATGTAATACATTCTGGAAAACTTTCCATGTGCACAGAAAAAGAATGTGATTTCTGAATGCTTTAGTATGAAATGCTCTGACTATATCTGTTAAGTCCAGCTGGTCCAGTGTGTCAAAGCCCTTGTTTCCTTGGTTATCTTCTGCTTAGACAATTTGTCCATTGCTATGATTAGGGCGTTAAAGCCCACTACTATTATTGCAGTATTTTCAAAGAAATCCTTTAAGTTTATTCTTAGTTAATTTATACATTTGACTACTCCTATATTATGGGCATAAATATTTACATTTGTTAGATCTTCTTGTTATATAGACACCTTTATAATGATATACTGTCCTTCCTCATCTCTTATTGTAATCTTTGGCATAAAATCTATTTTCTCTGGCAAAAGGATGGTTACTCTTTCTTTTGATGTGCATTAGTATGATAAATCATTCTCTACACCTTCAGTTGAAATCTGGAGGGGTCTTTCTGTCTGAAATGAATCTCCTGTAGGCAGTGTACTGATGAGTCTTTTTTTTATTATTTTTTAATCAATTATGTTATCCTTTGTCTTTTGATTGGAGCATTTTATCCATTTACATTTAGAAAATAATTAAAATATGAATTTAGTGCCATTTTATTACATGTAAGATTGTTGTATCTGTGGATTATCTCTGTTCCTTTATGGCTTTTGTTACTTTTGGGATCTCTTTTTGCTCTGTGTGTCCATTTAATATTTCTTGAAGGGCTGGGTTAGTGTTCATGAATTAATTAATTAATTAATTTGCTCTGAATAACAGCCTAGCTTGATATAATACTCTTGGGTACATATTTTTCCAACTTAGCACATTGAATATGCCAGTCTTTTCTGGCCTGCCAGGTCTCTGTGGACAGGCCTGTTGCCAGCCTTATGTGCCTACATGTGTATATAAGTACATCTTGTCTCAGGGTGATTTTAGGATGTTCTCTTTATCTTTGAAATTTCACTTTGAATTTTCACTCTAGTATGCCAAGGTTTTGACTTATTTCTGTTGATTTAGGGGGGGAGTTTCCTGTGCCTCTTGTACCTGAATACCTGTTTCCTTTTTTTGGTTTAGGTAAGTTCACAACTATAATTTGTTCAACTAAACCTTCTGCTTCTTTTCTACTCTTCTTCTGAGACTCCTACAATACGATATTCTTTCACTAACTGAATGCTGAGTTCCCTAAGTCTACCTTCATTATCTAAGAGTTGTCTATCTTTCCTCTGATCAGCTTCATTATTTTCCATAACTTTGTCTTCTATATCACTAAATTCC
>NW_022634698.1:0-3249 GCF_010015895.1 Lontra canadensis
CTTCTAGTTTCATTGATATGTTCTACTGTAGTTCTGGTTTCTACCTCATTGATCTCTGCTCTAATCTTGATTATTTCCTTTCTTTTGGGAGGAGTTGGTTTGATTTGTGGTTGATTTTTTTTTTTTTTTGCTTCTTTATATATATACTTTTTTTCTCTTGTCATATATATTTATCAGTCTTTTTGTTTGTCTGTTTTTGTTTGTATACTTCATAAATCTTACCTTGGGGCCCATTTAGGCTTAACCCTCTCTCTTTTTTTTAAGTAATCATTTTTTAAATTTATTTTCAGCATAACAGTATTCATTGTTTTTGTACCACACCCAGTGCTCCATGCAATCTGTGCCCTCTCTAATACCCACCACCTGGTTCCCCCAATCTCCCACACCCCCACCTCTTCAAACCCTTCAGATTGTTTTTCAAAGTCCATAGTCTCTCATTGTTCACCTCCCCTTCCAATTTCCCCCAACTCCCTTCTCCTAACACCCCATGTCCTCCACACTATTTGTTATGCTCCACAAATAAGTGAAACCATATGATAATTGACTCTCTCTGCTTGACTTATTTCACTCAGCATAATCTCTTCCAGTCCCGTCCATGTTGCTACAAAAGTTGGGTATTCATCCTTTCTGATGGAGGCATAATACTCCATAGTGGATATGGACCACATCTTTCTTATCCATTCATCCATTGAAGGGCATCTCGGTTCTTTCCACAGTTTGGCAACCGTGGCTATTGCTGCTATAAACATTGGGGTCCAGGTGGCCCTTCTTTTCACTACATCTGTATCTTTGTGGTAAATACCCAGTAGTGCAATGGCAGTGTCATAGGGAAGTTCTATTTTTAATTTCTGGTGGAATCTCCACAATGTTCTCCAAAGAGGCTGCAGCAACTTGCATTCCCACCAACAGTGTTAGAGGTGAACTCTCTCTATCTTCCCATTCTTTCCTGTCTCTCTCTCTGTCTTTTTTTCTTTTTCTTTTCTTTTTTCTCTCCTTTGGGTCGGGAATCCTTATTGCTCAGAAGCATTCCAGGGTGCACCTTGACTACACCACGGTCGATACATCCAGCTTCATCTGTTCAGCCATCTCTCACCAAAATGACGATGAGGAGGAATGCCCAAAAGAAGAAAAATACAGTGGATGTGCCTTCTGCAAGTGTTAACAGCTCTCAACATTGACAATATGTTGGAAAGAGAATTCAGGCTAACAATTATCCAGGCAACAGCTAGGCTGGAGAAAGCCATGGATGAACAAACAGAATTGATTAGGGCTGAACTGAAAGCGACCAGAGATGATGTTCACAATATTAAAGCAGAGCTGAAAACTTCCAGGGCTGAGGTTCACAATGCTCTCAATGAGTTCCAATCTAATCTAAATTCTCTCAAACCTAGGGTAACTGAGACAGAAGATAGAATTAGTGATCTGGAGGACAAACAGATAGAGAGAAAGGATCAGGAGGAAGTCTGGAACAAATAGCTTAGAAGCCGTGAAAACAGATCAGGGAAATAAATGATGCCATGAAACATTCCAATGTCAGAATTATTGGAATCCCTGAAGGGGAGGAGAAAGAAAGAAGTCTAGAAGATATAGTGGAACAAGTTCTTCATGAAAAATTTCCCAATCTTGTCAATGGAACCAACATTCATGTACTAGAGGCCGAATGGTCTCCACCCAAGATTATAGATTCCAGAAAAACATCAAGGCACCTGATAGTCAAATTGAGGAATCATAATTGTAGATATAATCTCTTGAAAGCCGCTAGGACAAATAGGCTCCTTACTTACAGAGGAAAGCCCATCAGAATAATGTCAGACCTGTCCACAGGGACCTGGCAAGCCAGAAAGGGCTGGCAAGATATATTCAGGGCACTAAATGAGAAGAACATGCAGCCAAGAATACTTTATCCAGCAAGACTGACATTCAAAATGGATGGAGAGATAAAGAGTTCCAAGACTGACAAGGCTTAAAATACTATGCAACCACCAAGCCAACATTGCAGGAAATATTAAGGGAGGGTTCTACAAAGGAGAAAAAATCCTAAGAATAGCATTGAACAGAAATATAGAGACAATCTACAGAAACACTTCAAATGTAACACGATATCCATAAAAACCTATCAATAATCACTCTCAATGTGAATGGCTTAAATGTGCCCATAAAAAGGCACAGTGTTGCAGATTGGATAAAACAACAGGACCCATCCATATGTTGTTTACAAGAGACCCATTTTGAACCTAAAGATACACCCAGACTGAAAGTGAAGGGATGGAGAAGCATCTTTCATGCCAATGGGCCTCAAAAGAAGGCTGGGGTTGTGATTCTCATATTAGACAAATTAGATTTTAAACTAAAGACTGTAGTCAGAGATACAGAAAGACACTACATCATTCCTAAAGGGACTATCCACCAAGATGATCTAACAATTGTAAATATCTATGCCCCCAATATGGGAGCAGCTAATTACATAAGAAAACTATTAATCAAGATAAAGAGTCATATTGATATGAATACATTATTAATAGTGGTTCTTAACATGCCTCTCTCAGAAATAGACAGATCATTGACTCAGAAAATCAATAAAGAAACAAGAGAATTGAATGACACATGACCAGATGGACCTCATAGATATAGACAGAACATTCCACCCTAAAACAACAGAATACTCATTCTTCTCAGGTGCACGTGGAGCCTTCTCAAGAATCGACCACATACTGGGTCACAAATAGGACTCAAGGGATACCAAAAGACTGAGGTTATTCCCTGCACATTCTCAGATCACACTGCTTTAAAACTGGAGCTCAATCACAAGGAAAAGTTCCGAAGGAACTCTAACACCTGAATACTAAAGACCACCTTGCTTAAGAATGCTTGGATCAACCAAGAGATCAAAGAAGGACTGAAATAATTCATGGAAACCAATGAGAATGAAGACACTTCGGTCCAAAACCTATGGGATACAATAAAGGCGGCCCTAAGGGGGAAATACATAGCCATCCAAGCCTCCCACAAAAAAATTGAAAAATCCAGAAAACACCAGCTGTCTCTACACCTTAAAGAACTGGAGAATCAACAACAAATCAAACCAACTCCACACATAAGAAGGGAAATCATCAAGATTAGAGCAGAGATCAATGAGGTAGAAACCAGAGGTACAATAGAACGCATCAATAAAACTAGAAGCTGTTTTTTTAAAGAATCAATAAGATCGATAAACCATTGGCCACACTAATCTGAAACAAAAGAGAGAAA
>NW_022634699.1:0-3248 GCF_010015895.1 Lontra canadensis
TAAAATGTCTATACTGCCTAGAGCAATCTATACTTTTAATGCCATTCTGATCAAAATTCCACCGGTATTTTTCAAAGAGCTGGATCAAATAATCCAAAAATTTTTATGGAATCAGAAGAGACACTGAATCGCTAAGGAAATGTTGAAAAACAAAATAAACAAAAATAAAACTGGGGGCATCACGTTACCTGATTTCAAGCTTTACTACAAAGCTGTGATCACCAAGACATCATGGTACTGGCATAAAAACAGACACATAGACCAGTGGAACAGAGTAGAGAGCCCAGATATGGAACCTCAACTCTATGGTCAAATAATCTTCGACAAAACAGGAAAAAATAAACAGTGGAAAAAAGACAGTCTCTTCAATAAATGGTGCTGGGAAAACTGGACAGCTATATGTAGAAGGATGAAACTCAACCATTCTCTTACACCGTAAACAAAGATAAACTCAAAATGGGTAAAAGACCTCAACGTGAGACAGGAATCCATCAGAATCCTAGAGGAAAACATAGGCAGTAATCTCTTCGATATCAGCCACAGCAACTTCTTTCAAGATATGTCTCCAAAGGCAAAGGAAACAAAAGCGAAAATAAACTTTTGGGACTTCATCAAAATCAAAAGCTTCTTCACAGCAAAGGAAACAGTCAACAAAACAAAGAGGCAACCCACGGAATGGGAGAAGATATTTGCAAATGACAATACAGACAAAAGGTTGATATCCAGGATCTATAAAGAACTCCTCAAACTCAACACACACAAAACAGATAATCATATCAAAAAATGGGCAGAAGATATGAACAGACACTTCTCCAATGAAGACATACAAATGGCTATCAGACACATGAAAAAATGTTCATCATCACTAGCCATCAGGGAGATTCAAATTAAAACCACATTGAGATATCACCTTACACCAGTTAGAATGGCCAAAATTAGCAAGACAGGAAACAACATGTGTTGGAGAGGATGTGGAGAAAGGGGAACCCTCTTACACTGTTGGTGGGAATGCAAGTTGGTGCAGCCACTTTGGAAAACAGTGTGGAGATTCCTCAAGAAATTAAAAATAGAGCTTCCCTATGACCCTGCCATTGCACTACTGGGTATTTACCCCAAAGATACAGATGTAGTGAAAAGAAGGGCCATCTGTACCCCAATGTTTATAGCAGCAATGGCCACGGTCGCCAGACTGTGGAAAGAACCAAGATGCCCTCAACGGACGAATGGATGAGGAAGATGTGGTCCATGTACACTATGGAGTATTATGCCTCCATCAGAAAGGATGAATACCCAACTTTTATATCAGCATGGGCGGGACTGGAGGAGATTATGCTGAGTGAAATAAGTCAAGCAGAGAGAGTCAATTATCATATGGTTTCACTTATTTGTGGAGCATAACAAATAGCATGGAGTATGAGGGGAGATGGAGAGGAGAAGGGAGTTGAGGGAAATTGGAAGGGGAGGTGAACCAGGAGAGACTATGGACTCTGAAAAACAATCTGAGGGTTTTGAAGGGGTGGGGGGTGGGAGGTTGGGGGAACCAGGTGGTGTGTATTAGGGAGGGCACGGATTGCATGGAGCACTGGGTGTGGTGCAAAACAATGAATACTGTTACACTGAAAAGAAATAACAAATTAAAAACAAAACAAAAAGAATACAATAAACAGCTTTATACCTATTGTAAATATAATTTTCATAAGCCCTAAAGTCATATAAGTGGAACAGGTAACATTTTATTTTCTGACAATTGAGCTCAGTTTCGACTGTATGCTCCGTTTTTCCTGATGCTATGAAACTATATGTCGGCATTTCTAGGTGAACTTAGTCTCTGTCATGCTCTTTCAGTCAGTTCAAGTTTAAAATCATGTCATTCCTGGATTTTGCCTTTTCCTCCTGTTCTTAAGGGTGACACTCCTGTCCCAAGGTTTATTTATGGTAATGATAGAGTGGAAGTTGGGAGAGAAGGTCAGGGAGGGAGGGTGTCAGCTTTCTAGTGGTCCTGGTATTTGGCACTCTTCCAAAGGCCACCTTGTGAACTCTCTGCAATTGAAAGGCCTCGGTTGCTTGATTCACACTGACCTTTACAAATTCAAGTAATTTGGCCCTTGGCCTTCTCCTTTAACTAACATCTGAACCCTGCTTGGGGAAGTGGGGAAAGTGTATTGTCCACTGCTCACTGATGAGCTTAAGGTTGAATCAGAGCTGTTGTAGGAGCCTCTTTTTTCGTTCCCCACGTCACACCCAGCCATGTCTAATTGTTGGCCTGGTGTCTTTTGGTGCAGAGAGACCCACACTACCATATCTTCCCTGATGCTAGGATACCAACTTGATGTAACACACTAGAACACCATGCTTTTCTCCATTTTTCTCTCTCCCCAGGCTACACACCTGGAATGGAGGGTCATATTCAAATCCTCCCTTTATATTCAGCTAGGGTGGGGAAGGAGGGTGGGGGGAAGTCAGAGATTTCCCAGGGCAGAGGAAGAGGAATTATTCATATAGAAAAGGATAAGGATATGTTTCAAGCCTGAGTTTCAGCATCCATAAGGCAGTGGAGGTGTGAAATATTATGTATGGTACATATGATAGGATCTGTTTTCTGTTTTGATGATCTAGCATCTGAACACACTTCCTACATTGGAGAATTTTTTATTTAATTATACAGAACCCATATCCAGTTGTAGAGGCTGGATGTGAAGCAGTGGGCACGTGACTTAAGTTCTATCAGTGCTTTCTATGGGCTTTGAGTTGAAGGTAGTGATACCAAAAAACACTGAGACACGGAATCCATTCTGGTTGGCCCCAGCAGTGGTGGTGGCAGCTTCATCTCCCTCCCTCCCCCCCTTCCTTCTTTCCTTCTTCCCACGCCCCTTCTTCCTTCCTTCCTTTTTAAAGATATATTTATTTATTTTAGAGCAAGAGAGTGAATGTGAGCAGTGGGAAGGGGCAGAGGGAGAAGGAGAGAGAGTCTCAAGCAGACTCCATGCTGAGCGTGGAGCCTGACATGGGCTTCCATTTCACGACCTTGAGATCATGACCTGAGCTGAAATAAAAAATTGGCCACTTGACTGCACGCACTTTTCATGGGCACTAGGGGCAATGCTTGTGTCCAGCAGTATAAGCTACACTTTCTAGGTCTGGAGGAGGAGGTGGTAGAATTTCTACTGGACCAGTCCTATGGCTTCCATTTTATATTATTTCGATTTTGTTATATAAGAGACCACCCTAAAACTAAGTGACAAGTAACA
>NW_022634700.1:0-3243 GCF_010015895.1 Lontra canadensis
ATATATACACACCATATATATACACACACACATACATACACAACACACACACACACACACACACACATATATATATATATAAACTTCATATATGTATGTATTTTGCAGATGGTAAAAGATGGTAAAGCTTACAAATGTAAGCTGTTAATATGTATGTGTATATCTAAATAGATAAGATGTTAGTATATGTGTGTATATAAGCTGTTAATATGTGTGTGTGTATATAAACTTTATATATATATATATGAATGTATTTTGCAGATCATGAAAGATGGTAAAACTTACAAATGTAAGCTATTAATATTATAGCTTTTATTGTTACCATCACTATTTTTCAAGATGTCTGGGCTCCTTTCCTTTTCATTCTTTAAAAAAAAAAGTTTATTTTTTTATTTGACAGAGAAAGAGAGTGAGAGAGAGCACAAGAGAGTGGAATGCCAAGCAGATGGAGAGGGGGAAGCAGACTCCCCACTGAGCAGAGAGTCTAACATGGGGCTCCATCCCAGGACACTGGGATCATGACCTGAGCTGAAGGCAAATGCTTAACTGACTGAGCCACTCAGGCACCCCTCCTTTCCTTCTCATTCTTAAAACCTGTTGTTTTGGGCCAGCAATTGCAAAGGATTTAATTGTCTGAAATAAAGTAGAAAAGTCAGGAATGCTGAAAAGTGAATTGGAGAGTTAACATTAAAGCTAAAGACTAAACTAACAAAGAACCTTTAGTGGTAGAGTTAGCAGTCTGATTTTAATCAGTCATATTTCTGCACAAGGGAATGTTTGAGGATAATGCCAAAGAAAGATTATTCTGGATAAACTTTGTAATGTGTATTGGAGCAGAAAGCCAAGAGACTATGGAATAGAGCTCTTCAATACTACTATTACTACTACAGAGGAGGAGGAAGAGAAGGAATAGGAGGAGGAGGCAGTAGTAGCAATGGAGTGGAAGGAAGAGATGGAGGAGGGAAAGAAATAGCTGCTATAGCTAATACTAAGCACTATAAAAATTAAAGTTAATTATCTCAGGTAATACAACAATTTTAGCATTGTCATGATCTCCATTTTGCAGATACAGCAAGGGAAGTTCTGAGCTAGTGAGTAATAAGTGCAACATCATAGCTCGTAAGTTTTATCTGGAATGTAAACCTAGGCAGCCTGACTCTAGAGCCTAAATTCTAAACCTGAATTCTAAATTCCAATTCTGAATAGTTTAAAGGTTTGATTTCTTTAAGGTGCCATACCCCCAATTAATTGAATGCATTTCCAATAGTACTCTTGAATTAAAAGCTAATTAAAAAAACATTCTAGGGCGCCTGGGTGGCTCAGTGGGTTAAGCTCCTGCTTTCGGCTCAGGTCATGATCTCACGGTCCTGGGATCGAGCCCCACGTCGGGCTCTCTGCTCAGCAGGTAGCCTGCTTCCCCCTCTCTCTCTGCCTACCTCTCTGCCTACCTGTGATCTTTCTCTCTGTCAAATAAATAAATAAATAAATAAAAATCTTTAAAAAAAAAAACATTCTACAACAATCAGAAGTATCTGTAGATAAATGAGTGTGATGCCCCAAGATAAGATTAACTGAACTAGCATTTTTTTAATGCTAGGTGAAATGAGTCAGCCAGAGAAAGATAAATACCCTATAATTTCGCTAATACATGGAATTTAAGAAACAAAAGAAAATGAACAAAGGACAAAAGAGACAAACAAACAAAGAACCTGAGACTCTTAAATATATAGGGAATAAACTGATGGTTGCCAGAGGAGACATGTGTGGGAGGATGGGTGAAATAGGTGAAGGGAATTAAGAGTATGCTTAGAATGAAAGCACCAAGTAATGTATAGAACTGTCAAAACACTATATTGTGTACCTGAAACTAATGTAACATGGTATGTCCATTATAATTAAATTAATTTTAAAAATCTTAAAAAATGAAACAGCATTTGATAAAATTTTACTGGAGAACTCTAACTATTCTCTATTCTAACTATTTATAATTGCAAATATATTTGTATTTTTCCTTTAGAAGCTACTATAGACACTAAAAAAATAGTGTACAGTAGGTTGAAAGTGATTAAAAGCAGAGGATATATGAACCCCCAAAATCTCAAAACTCAGGAAAGAGTGTATCATTCCTCAAAAGTCACTAAACAGAGAAACTCTGCAATTAGTCTATCTTCAAGGTATCTATCTTATTATTCACTGCTAATAAGGAACAATCAAATTTTCTGATTGTTTACATATCCAACTTAATCCCACGGATGATAATGACATACATTTCTAATTTAATCCCACCAAGGATGACAATGACATATTTTTAAAAAATCCACAAATTATGAACTCATACACAAACAATCTATACTAAGTTGGTTGCCTAGAAGGCAACTTACAAATGAATCTCTAAGTGTCCTTTTCATACCTGCTGTAGCTATGTTTGTGGTGTGTGTGGGGGAGGTGGGGGGGGAGAGAGAGAGTAATAGTATGTGAATTCCTGAAAATGTACTCAGAAAATATGTTTAGCCCTCTATGAGGTGCTCATGTGGCTCAGTCAGTTGAACTTCTGACTCTTGATTTAGGCTCAGGCCATGATCTCAGGGTCTTGAGATCAAGCCCCGCATTGAGCTCTGTCCTCAGCTGCAAGGGGGTGAGTCTGCTTGAGATTTTCTCACTCCTTCTCCTTCTGCCCCTCCCCACTGTGCTTGCTTTTTCTCTAAAATAAATAAATCTTTAAAAAATATGTTTAGCCCTCTACCTTAAAGGCCAATTGTTTAAGCAAGAGATTCTACTTCAACGAAATGTTTTGAACATATTAAATTGTGTACTTTCAGTCTGACTCCCAAATGTAAAATGCCAAATTTGCAAAGGAAAACACACCTGATCAAAAATATATTTTCTTATAGTAACTGTAGTTTTTCTAAGTTCTGTGACTACAAATTTAAAAATTAGTATCTCTTTGCTGAAATACATTCATGCTTCAATAATGCTTCTGTATATTCACTTCTGTGTATTCAAATTCTCACTGACAAAAATACATCTCTAAGACAGTGGTAAATTAATTAAAAGAAATTTTCTGGTAAACAGATACATCGCCTACAAAAAATGGACAAAAACAGAAAAATCCCCACTATTTTAGAAACTCTTATACACTAGCAGAAACAAAAAACAACATAACTGTCCAGCAATTTCTTGGACATTATATAACACCCTCTCTCTCTCTCTCTCTTTCTCTGTCTCTCTTTTCCTCCCTCAAAC
>NW_022634701.1:0-3242 GCF_010015895.1 Lontra canadensis
ATATATACACACCATATATATACACACACACATACATACACAACACACACACACACACACACACACATATATATATATAAACTTCATATATGTATGTATTTTGCAGATGGTAAAAGATGGTAAAGCTTACAAATGTAAGCTGTTAATATGTATGTGTATATCTAAATAGATAAGATGTTAGTATATGTGTGTATATAAGCTGTTAATATGTGTGTGTGTATATAAACTTTATATATATATATATGAATGTATTTTGCAGATCATGAAAGATGGTAAAACTTACAAATGTAAGCTATTAATATTATAGCTTTTATTGTTACCATCACTATTTTTCAAGATGTCTGGGCTCCTTTCCTTTTCATTCTTTAAAAAAAAAAGTTTATTTTTTTATTTGACAGAGAAAGAGAGTGAGAGAGAGCACAAGAGAGTGGAATGCCAAGCAGATGGAGAGGGGGAAGCAGACTCCCCACTGAGCAGAGAGTCTAACATGGGGCTCCATCCCAGGACACTGGGATCATGACCTGAGCTGAAGGCAAATGCTTAACTGACTGAGCCACTCAGGCACCCCTCCTTTCCTTCTCATTCTTAAAACCTGTTGTTTTGGGCCAGCAATTGCAAAGGATTTAATTGTCTGAAATAAAGTAGAAAAGTCAGGAATGCTGAAAAGTGAATTGGAGAGTTAACATTAAAGCTAAAGACTAAACTAACAAAGAACCTTTAGTGGTAGAGTTAGCAGTCTGATTTTAATCAGTCATATTTCTGCACAAGGGAATGTTTGAGGATAATGCCAAAGAAAGATTATTCTGGATAAACTTTGTAATGTGTATTGGAGCAGAAAGCCAAGAGACTATGGAATAGAGCTCTTCAATACTACTATTACTACTACAGAGGAGGAGGAAGAGAAGGAATAGGAGGAGGAGGCAGTAGTAGCAATGGAGTGGAAGGAAGAGATGGAGGAGGGAAAGAAATAGCTGCTATAGCTAATACTAAGCACTATAAAAATTAAAGTTAATTATCTCAGGTAATACAACAATTTTAGCATTGTCATGATCTCCATTTTGCAGATACAGCAAGGGAAGTTCTGAGCTAGTGAGTAATAAGTGCAACATCATAGCTCGTAAGTTTTATCTGGAATGTAAACCTAGGCAGCCTGACTCTAGAGCCTAAATTCTAAACCTGAATTCTAAATTCCAATTCTGAATAGTTTAAAGGTTTGATTTCTTTAAGGTGCCATACCCCCAATTAATTGAATGCATTTCCAATAGTACTCTTGAATTAAAAGCTAATTAAAAAAACATTCTAGGGCGCCTGGGTGGCTCAGTGGGTTAAGCTCCTGCTTTCGGCTCAGGTCATGATCTCACGGTCCTGGGATCGAGCCCCACGTCGGGCTCTCTGCTCAGCAGGTAGCCTGCTTCCCCCTCTCTCTCTGCCTACCTCTCTGCCTACCTGTGATCTTTCTCTCTGTCAAATAAATAAATAAATAAATAAAAATCTTTAAAAAAAAAAACATTCTACAACAATCAGAAGTATCTGTAGATAAATGAGTGTGATGCCCCAAGATAAGATTAACTGAACTAGCATTTTTTTAATGCTAGGTGAAATGAGTCAGCCAGAGAAAGATAAATACCCTATAATTTCGCTAATACATGGAATTTAAGAAACAAAAGAAAATGAACAAAGGACAAAAGAGACAAACAAACAAAGAACCTGAGACTCTTAAATATATAGGGAATAAACTGATGGTTGCCAGAGGAGACATGTGTGGGAGGATGGGTGAAATAGGTGAAGGGAATTAAGAGTATGCTTAGAATGAAAGCACCAAGTAATGTATAGAACTGTCAAAACACTATATTGTGTACCTGAAACTAATGTAACATGGTATGTCCATTATAATTAAATTAATTTTAAAAATCTTAAAAAATGAAACAGCATTTGATAAAATTTTACTGGAGAACTCTAACTATTCTCTATTCTAACTATTTATAATTGCAAATATATTTGTATTTTTCCTTTAGAAGCTACTATAGACACTAAAAAAATAGTGTACAGTAGGTTGAAAGTGATTAAAAGCAGAGGATATATGAACCCCCAAAATCTCAAAACTCAGGAAAGAGTGTATCATTCCTCAAAAGTCACTAAACAGAGAAACTCTGCAATTAGTCTATCTTCAAGGTATCTATCTTATTATTCACTGCTAATAAGGAACAATCAAATTTTCTGATTGTTTACATATCCAACTTAATCCCACGGATGATAATGACATACATTTCTAATTTAATCCCACCAAGGATGACAATGACATATTTTTAAAAAATCCACAAATTATGAACTCATACACAAACAATCTATACTAAGTTGGTTGCCTAGAAGGCAACTTACAAATGAATCTCTAAGTGTCCTTTTCATACCTGCTGTAGCTATGTTTGTGGTGTGTGTGGGGGAGGTGGGGGGGAGAGAGAGAGTAATAGTATGTGAATTCCTGAAAATGTACTCAGAAAATATGTTTAGCCCTCTATGAGGTGCTCATGTGGCTCAGTCAGTTGAACTTCTGACTCTTGATTTAGGCTCAGGCCATGATCTCAGGGTCTTGAGATCAAGCCCCGCATTGAGCTCTGTCCTCAGCTGCAAGGGGGTGAGTCTGCTTGAGATTTTCTCACTCCTTCTCCTTCTGCCCCTCCCCACTGTGCTTGCTTTTTCTCTAAAATAAATAAATCTTTAAAAAATATGTTTAGCCCTCTACCTTAAAGGCCAATTGTTTAAGCAAGAGATTCTACTTCAACGAAATGTTTTGAACATATTAAATTGTGTACTTTCAGTCTGACTCCCAAATGTAAAATGCCAAATTTGCAAAGGAAAACACACCTGATCAAAAATATATTTTCTTATAGTAACTGTAGTTTTTCTAAGTTCTGTGACTACAAATTTAAAAATTAGTATCTCTTTGCTGAAATACATTCATGCTTCAATAATGCTTCTGTATATTCACTTCTGTGTATTCAAATTCTCACTGACAAAAATACATCTCTAAGACAGTGGTAAATTAATTAAAAGAAATTTTCTGGTAAACAGATACATCGCCTACAAAAAATGGACAAAAACAGAAAAATCCCCACTATTTTAGAAACTCTTATACACTAGCAGAAACAAAAAACAACATAACTGTCCAGCAATTTCTTGGACATTATATAACACCCTCTCTCTCTCTCTCTCTCTTTCTCTGTCTCTCTTTTCCTCCCTCAAAC
>NW_022634702.1:0-3242 GCF_010015895.1 Lontra canadensis
CTTTCCCCAGAAAATCCCTTTCTGTTATTCCGACCCTTATTCTCAGTCCCACAGGACCTGGAATCAGGACGGTTCTCATCATGGAGCCTGCGAGGTAGCCCCACCATTCCCTTTTTCCAGGTTGTTGCAAACAAGTGAGTGACTCTAGATTCCAGAATACTTACCGCCATCTCCTTCCAGCAGGGACACCTGTGATTTCAGAAAGGAAAACAGTATGAACATCAAATCAGGATTTGTCCTATTTTCATGGCTCTTTTGTTCCCTGGGGGATGGGAGAAAACCAGATGGAGAAGTGTGCTAGAGGCCCGTGAACCCCAAAGTATGAAGAGTGCAAAGTGAGTCATGCCCAAATGTGTTCAGTCTTCCTACAGGTCCCACATTCCAGGTCCCACTGGACAAAATAGGTGGCAAGGAGGAATAGCTGCTACGCGTACCAAAGCTCCCTGCCCTCCAGATGGTAGGTGATCCTGCTGTGGTTGTCCCCGCCCCCCTGCACTGGCTTTGGGATTAGGTAGCATTTGGTAACAGATTCTCACTCAGACTTCTCCCTACCCTGTCAATTGTGCATGCTGAGATTTTTGTATGTGACCTTGATTTAAAAAGCCAGAAGACTTTTGTGTCTCCCACAAAGAATGGCTAACGTACCACGCTGGTGAAAAATGGGGTGTCTTCCTCTGTTGTACCTGTGGCATGTTCACCCGTCTGTCCATCCAGCAAAGCTAGAGAGAGATACGCAGAATGGTCAGTCCACTGGTGGGGCTCGGCAGGAAGAGCTCAGGGAGTTTAGCTTGGGGTGGGCATGCATGTTAGTGTATGGCGACATTGGGTTACATGGGTATGGACTGAGCAAGCTGCTGCTGCATCAACAGAGGTCAGGGCAAGGTGCAGGAATGGAGAGAGAAACATTGACTCTGAACTTTGGCTACAGGGAATTGAAAAAGTGTGACCTCTTCAACCCGAAAAAGGGTAAACACTAATACGCACACTCCGTTGTACTGATAGGCAAGTTCCTCCAACCAGCGACTGTGTCGTGGTCATTGTTAAGACCGTTTCTTTGCTGCTTCTACCTGTCTCTCACCTCTTCCAGGAGATTGTATTTCTGCAGAAGAACACTGTGTGGCAGAGTTGCATTCAATGCAAGCACAAGTACCCTAGAGGTTTACATTTGTTCCTGAGTCATGCATGGTCAGGAAAACCAAAGACACAGGATTTCTACATACTGACATCTGTGCATTCCAACAGAGTCCCCATCCACAACGTGATGATTCTTCCCAGTCTTCCTTTCCTGTGGCATGTGGGTGTGTCCTTTGAGTCAGCAGGACCCATTTTCCCAGAATCCCGCCCCCCGCAATCAGGAACCGGCAAGTTCATGAGAGAGCGGAGGCCAGGCGAGAGAAGGGCATTCTCTAATCTGGCCATGTAGCAGATTGTCAGGAAGTTTAATTGGGCCCCAAGCTAATGAAGCTTTCCTGGCAGTTGCCATTTGCCAGTGAGCCTTCCCTCTGTGCATTCAAGATGTGAGCATTTTTGTAAGGTTGGTGATGATGTTTTGGTAGACTAAAGTAGCTTCTGATTTGTTTGTGTTTTAACAGTGTCTGAGAAATGTCCCCAGCTAGGACAGATGTTGGCCCCTTCCTTTCTCCCATCTCTGTCTGAGGAAAGGGAATCCTAAGCAACTCTCCAGGTAGAACTGTGGTTAGCGTGGAATGTGATGTCCTGGGGGGGGGTGCAAAGGGGGGGGTGAAGGAGGTTTGGCTTTGAAACTTTGACCCATGCACTGAACTTCATTAAGTGGGACATGTCTTCTGATGAAAGGCACTCAGTCAACACACCCACATGCCCAGTCCCATCACATCGACCCATACAAGAACAAGCCCCAAGCCTCAGATGCACCAGTCACACCACATGAATGACCTACTGGTTTGCAGGGACTATAGTACAGGGACTGGTTTCTACAGGATATGCCGTTTGTTCAGTCCACCCCAGCCTCTGTTCCCAGCAGGAACTCAGAATTGGGGAAGCTCTCCAGACCAAAGGAGGAGAGAAAGCCCTACCTTGATCTTCAGCTAGATCTGTCCCCCTAAAGTGAGTGGTGGGAACACACATATATGGGACATATCCGGTTGCTGCTCCTGCAGTTGGAGAAAGGGAAACCCAGTGAGGATCCCAGCACCCTGTGCACACCATGTACCCACATCTCTATGCCCTGGGTGTCGTAAGCAAGCTAGATGGGATGCAGTCATTGCGTTTATGATCCAGCAATGGAGAAAATGAGCTCCAGAAAAGGCTCTGGCTTGGATTGTCAAATCTCCCAAGTCCATTTTCTTCAGCATCTCATTAGAAAGCCATTTTCCATAGACAGAATGACCTTGTGCAAAATGCTCACGACCATCCATTGCCTAAGGAATGGTGGTGATGTTTCTCAGTGCCCGTCTAAGTACGGTGTCTGCTAATGGCATAAACTCACTGCAGGCTCTCAGCACCAAGGAAATTGTCTCTCCCTCTGGCTTGTACATGTTCAGATGTTCATGGAAAGAGAAATCAAACACTCTTTGTCCCTCAGAAGCACAAAATCACTTTACCGAGGTGACCAAGCAGCTCAGACATTGAAGCTTCTCCCTTCAGCTCAGGACCTGATCCTAGGGTCCTGGGATGGATCTCCACATTGGGCACCCTGCTCAAAAGTGGAGCCTGCTTCTTCCTCGCCCTCTGCTACTGCCCTGCTTGCACTCTCAAGTGCTCTGTGTCCCTCTCTCTCCTTCTCTGACTTTTTGTCTTTCAAATAAATAAAATGTTGAGGAAAAATGAGTTTACTTGAGGAAGAGTTGGAGTTTCTTCCTCTACCCTCAAAATGGGTAGCTCTTCCATCAGGCCCTTGGGGGGATCTAGGAGGATACAGAGACACTGTGAGGACACTGGTGCAGCTGATCAGGAAGTAGGCAGGGAGTTTGGATGCATGAGGACAGGAGGAGAGTGTGTGCATGTGCGTGCGTAGGAGGCACTGGTCGCACTGCTGCTGGGCCTTCTCCTTGGAGCAGAGAGGAAGGGATGGGATAGGAGCAGGGAGTAAATGCAAAGAGGGTTTTTGTCTTTCTAGCTAAAGTGAGCCCGATCAATGCCAAATAGGCAGTCCAATACATGTGAACCCTAACCTGGCTTCTGTGTGAGGACCGAGTCCCATAACCTCTCCTGACTGATGTGTCACTAAGGTGTCCCATGCTTCTTCTTTGGAAATTAGTTCT